>NC_090870.1:4106403-4118903 GCF_036669935.1 Montipora foliosa | reverse complement strand
AAGGTTAGAATACAAAGCAATGACAGTGGATCACCTTCTCTTAGTGTGACGCAGGATTTCCAAATCATTGTCCTTGATGTAAATGAAGCACCAGTGAATATTACCCTTGCGCCCGCAAACATCACAGAAAACAGCGCACCCGGTACACAGATCGGTCATCTTAGAATTAGTGACCCGGATAATGATGGGTCACGTGGTGTCTGGCAAACTCACAGTTGCCAAGTGATTGGAAACCAGGTTGGAGAATTTGCGATTCAGTCCCACGTGCTCACAGTGGGAAGCGCAAATCTGGATTACGAACTGGCTTCAGCTATCAGTGTGCAAGTGAAATGCACTGACAGCGGTTCCCCACAGAAGTCTTTAGTGAAGATCCTATATCTTTCAATTGACGACATCAACGAGGCACCCACGGACATTTCATTATCTGGTGACGTCATCACGGAGAACCAAATTCCATCATTAATTGGTAGGTAAAGAGTATTATTCAAAAGGTATTCAAGACACACGCTGCATGAAAACTAATTACGTTGCTTGCTTTTGCCACTGGCAGTACGAATTGCTTAACGGAGCCATCCTATTATTAAAAAACACCTCATCCGAGCTGTCGTTCGTCGCAAAACAAGAACTTTAACAACTATGGCTTAGTTTTCCATTGTATTACAGGGCTTTGTCATAGGGTGAAAAATGTCGCGACGCATTGTTACCCAATCAAAGCCAAAAGCTAACCCAATTATGTGTCTAACTTTTCTTTCTTTCTGTTCATGGACCACGATCCCGGCGTTATCCGACAAATCGAGCCGTTAAATTATTGATCAGTCACCAAGATTAGTTTTTCTTTTATCTTCAGGATTTTTCTCTACCTCTGACCCTGATAACACAAATCAGCCGAGAGACCGACAGTCCTTTGCGTACAGCCTCATGGGAAACACCGCTGGTCTTCCATTTGTAATCAACGGCAGCGCACTAAATTCAACTACAAGTCTGGACTACGAATTTCAGGATTCATGGAACATTACTGTTAAATCAGTAGACAGTGGGGATCCTCCGCTTAGTTTTTTTACGTCATTCCAAATCTATGTTGTAGGTAAGGAAAACTAAGATCCAGAGGGGTATCATACAACCCCGTCCGTTTCAACATTTGATATGGCCGGGAACCAAGCTCCAAGCTCTGATGCGGCTGGGTGTTTGCTTTGCCATTACGTTACGGCTGTTTGAGTCTGAAACTTAAGAATGGCCGTGATGGTGGTGTTTTCAAGTAAACTTTGTGAATGAGGCAACCAATAAGCTATTTTTATTCGTGTGGTTGGCCCGAAATGGCCCCGCATCCATAAATTAGCACGCTGTCCTTCAAGAGACCCATGTACTTTGGCAAGGAAGAGAGCTACATATGATATGCCCTTTTAATTTTAAAAAAACTGCTGTTAAGCCCCAAGAGGTCTGTCCTGACTTTTGTTTTTTCCTTCACATCTTTCCCCTAAGTGACGAAAACCATTTTCCCTTGGTGCAGTTCTTCCCATTCGCGGAAATTATTTTACCCTATATCTTAGTGATTTACTACAGTAGTATCTTTGCGAGTGCCTTAAAAGCAAGCTTAGCTTCTGTTATGTCTTTGTCTTCTTCTTTTTTACTTCAGATGTCAACGAAAAGCCGTTCAACATAAGTTTGTCAAACTCCTTTATCGACGAAAATCCTCCGCAAGACGCAGTGGTTGGCATCATATCCTCGGAGGACCCAGATAATGCACAAAGCCATGTTTACTCTCTCATAGATGGAGCTGCAGGAAGATTTAAAATACATCGAAATCAGCTCAAAATTGCTTTACCAAACCATAAATGTCTCAAAAATGGCGGAGACTTCTGCAAGTTGAATTACGAAAAACAGCAGAACTACTCAGTGCTCGTGCGTGCAACGGACAACGGAAACCCGCCTCTAAGCAGCGAGGCAAGGTTGTCAATTACGTTAAAGGACATCAACGACAGACCACGTTATTTTGAGTTGTCTAGTAATACAGTGAAGGAAAATGCAACAATCGGGTCAAAGATAGGACGCTTTTTCGCTGTAGACGAGGATGCGTTCCAAACGCTTCAGTTCTCTTTGGTAGACAACGATGGCGGGCGTTTTGAGGTCGATTCGTCAGGTTACCTGATTAAAGCTAAAGGAACAGATTACGAGACCAATAAGGCTCATACGATCGTTGCCATGGTGAGGGATAACGGCACGGTTCCATTGGAGGTAGGTTTTGGTCCAAGAATATCTCCACATATACGTGGCGATCATAATTTGCCATTTTTCATTTAGTTTCCGCTTTTGATCAACTTCTTAAGGTCAGAAGGACTAGTACTCGGTTGTTTCTCGACCGAGTCAGTGAGAGGCATTTGTACAGTCCTTTGATGCTACAACTACGTTGCATAATTTCGTTAAAAACTGCTTTGCAGATTTTCTTT
The DNA here is from genome assembly GCF_036669935.1 of Montipora foliosa. NCBI lineage: Eukaryota > Metazoa > Cnidaria > Anthozoa > Scleractinia > Acroporidae > Montipora > Montipora foliosa. The sequence goes on along the minus strand of NC_090870.1, from coordinate 4,116,459 downwards.
ACAGTCAAAACAGCTCAAGCGTTCCTCTGAGGGGCGGATTAATGAGTTCACTATTGCAAATTTGATTTCAGTAATCATTTCAATAATCTGTTCGTCGGATGAATAATGCAAAATTCAAATCAAGCCTCAGTTCAAAACTCGAATTTTGATATGAATATTGCTGGCTTCTGGTGTCATGCCGGCGCGGGAATTTCACAGGTTTACTGATTTGCATTATCTGTCAAACGGTCATTTCACTCTAGCAACATTACCTTTCTGAAATCTTAACAGTATTCTCGAACTTGAGACACTATGTTTTCGAATTAAAGATGGACGTAGAAATGAATTTAAAAAGAAAGGAAAATCACGATTGTTACGACCTTGGCAGATTATGCAAATTGGTACACCTGTCAAATTCTTACACCGGCCTGGCACCGGAAGCGAACAATAATCCAATCAAAATTCGAGTTTTCAACTCAGGCTTGATTTGAATTTTGCATCTGACGACCAGATTATTGAAATTAATGATTCCTGAGATCAAATTTGCAATAATGAACTCATTAATCCGCATCAGAGGAACGCTTGAGCTGTTTTAACTGTAAAAGTGGGAACGCAAAGAATTTTGTGATGTCAGCTAGGGAATAAAATCGGCTATTGGACAAACAGCTGCCAGTTTTGTGCAGTGCAATAAAAGTTCGATCCCAAGAAGAAAACATCAAAAGAGGAAAGATTAATCTTAGCTTTTATTTGGGGTTTGATGCAATGTAATTGGATGTAAAATTATGATTGACACGTGTCTTTCTTCATTTCGGCTGATTCATTTTATATTCCGTCTCTCAGCTGAACAAGACGTTTACCGTCGTCGTGGAAAATATCAATGAGGCTCCAATAAACATTACCTTAACATCAGCGTTGGGACAGCAAACGTTTCTGGATGAACAACCAAAAGTTAACGAAAACTCCCAAGTGGGTACAGTGGTGGGGACAATTGAAGCGTTGGATCAAGACGAGGATCAAAACTTGACGTTCAGTTTGGATTTTGATGCCGCTGGCAAGTTTACCGTGGACTCAACAGTCATGTGCCATAACCTCACCAACATTCCAAGCGTAAAAACAAAGTGTTCTACGCTGTTAAAGGTCAGCGGCGACCTGGACTATGAGGCAAGCGCAACTGAAAATATCTTGGCTCGCGTGACTGATAATAACGGATTATTTCACGTTCGATCATATAAAGTTACGATATTGGATATAAACGACCGGCCGAGCAACATATCCTTGGCAGGCGGAGAAATAGGTTATATCGACGAAAACGATAATTTTGGCTTTGTAGGTGAACTTGCAACGGCTGACGAAGATGCCGATCAGAGACACAGCTACAGCTTAATCGACAATGGTGGCTGGAAATTTGTGCTCCGCAGAAACAAGATTTATACATCTCATTCTGCAAATTTAGATTACGAAAAGAAATCTGTTTACCTTATTGCAGTCAGAACCAGGGACAGTGGATATCCCACCCTGAGCTTTGATAAAAATTTCACCATTCAGGTTTGTCGGCTTCTTTTTTACTGAAGAGGTTTTCTAGTTTTGGTCAATTGTCCTTTAATCCCAGACTAACTTAACAGATACAACCCAATGCGTCAGGCTTAGGGAAACTCGTTTACTGGAAGGCATTTGTAGTTAACTGGTTTAGCTTCATGTAAGGAGGGTAGTACTTTCTAGGGCAGAAGTACTAACAAACCTTTAGCCCTCGTAAGAAAAAAGTTCAAAGGAATACAAGAACATCTAAAACTCTTAAGAGTCTAAAAAATATCGATATCAAAAAGCTAAAATGCTAATATAAGAATGGCATGATTAAAATTTTGAAGACAAAGGTGAGCTTAAGTTTTTGCTTCTCTAAAAGCACTTTTACATTCTCTTTCTTAATAGAACAGACTGCAGTATTCATTCTTAAATCTAATGACAAACTATTGCTTACTTGAATACTTTTTACACTAAACCTTCCACCCTTAATTTAGGACAAATTAAGAAAAACGTCCAGGCTTCAGTACAAGCTTGCCTTTTAATCTTGAGCTCTCTTGTCCTTTCTGTTCTTCTTTTCCTTAGGTACGCGATGTCAACGAGAGACCAACAAACATCTTATTGATTCCATATAGTGTTCGAGAGAATAGCCCTCGAGGAACTCTTGTCGGTAAAATTTCAGTTGTAGACCCCGATGACAAAGGACCCAGGGGACCCTGGCAGAATCACTTTTGCAACATTATTAATGGAGCAAATGTGCCCTTTAGTGTTAATGGTACAACAAATTCTCTCGTCGTAGCTGATGATATAAATGACGAGAAAGGAAGAGGTTCTTACGTCAACTTGCAATGTCAAGATGATGGAACACCGGCTCTGTCAATCGACAAAACGGTACGAATCAAAATAGACAACGTTAATGAAAAGCCTTACGACATCACGCTGTCTAACAATGTGGTATCAGAGAACGGTGAGATCGTTACTGTTGGTGTTTTGGAGACCGCTGACCCGGATAATGAACAGATGGTCGTGCAGACATATTCCTACAGTTTTGTTGGCTCCAAAGGGAACATTCCTTTTGTTATTGATGGTCATGCTCTGAACACAACTAGAAGCTTGGATTACGAAACCAAGATGACCTGGTTGCTGACTATCAAGTCTACAGACAATAACGGTAAGTAAACAAATTCTTGAGTGTGGACTAAATCACCTTGTTACATCTCTCAGATAGTACGCACGCTATGATTGGGTAATTTGGCTGGCCGTATTCTACAGTACGGTTCGCTGTGCGGCACGCTAAATTTGAAATTTAGATGCAACATTTTCTTGCAGGCTTTTCGTGTTGTTTATGTGAAATAAACTTGCGAAACTGTTTGTATCTTTCAAGAAACTATTTCAGAAAGCAAATCATTTGTTGCAGTTGAACTTTCGGCTTGACTTCAACTAGTCACCTTTCCACTTTATCTTACGATACGGACCTCGAACTCGGTTGATAAGAGGTACACAATTACAGTACAGTGATGGTGATGCATTAAAACGAGACCTTACAGTAGAACGCGCATTGGAACGGAAAAGGCCATACTTCAGCTTGGCCTTCCTTGCCCATAAAAAATAAGGTTGTCACTTCAAGATCCTGATTTGTGACGAAAAGCCTCATAATCGTGCTATTGGACTTAGTTGTTGAACGGTTTTCTTGAAATGTTCCCTACTAATCCCTGCTTTGAACTGCAATAAAAAATATGTCACCGTGCTTGCTTAAGAGATATAATGGGCCAATCTTACCTCATAGATGCCTGTACTGATACTAATCACGCGCGTTATTTCATCGGCTCAGGGCACATCTTGCAGTAGCTAAACGAGAGGGTTTTTAAAGTACCATTTGAAAAAACACCTGATAGGAAGAAAGTCTAGAGCATATGGAACACTGTCTTCTATAGTTTATTGAAAAATCACTCAACTTAGAACGACGACAACGCAAAATGTTTTCAAGATCATAATTTACATCTCTGGGTAAGGGGCTTTGTGTTCGTTTTTAGCTGCATCTTTTTTTACTTCCGCTGATTTTTTCTTTAATTTTTTTGTTTTAAAGGGGATAATTTGTACACCAAAATTATGAAATAAAAAATACAGGTCACCGTGCTTGTTTAAGAGTAAACCACCATCGTACTTGTCTCGATTATCGTAGATCGAAACAACAAAATTCACCATGTTCTCGGAATGCGCGCGCTTATTCGCAAAGAATTATGGTCATTCACAACTTCTCTCACGTGTTTTGAGAACTGTTTCAGCGTGTATGATCGACTTACGCCATATTTACAATGTTACAAATTTGACCAATTTGTAAATATTGACACACCGTATGCGCAGTACAGGATGCGCAGTGCAATACCGAGGAATCACCTTAAGGGCACAGGAACATTGCGTAGTGAATCTGAGAATGAGCAATCTACAATCAGTGGCAAAAGTCTTGGGACACTCACCCTTTTAGCTGGTTTTCTTACTAAGTTTGAATAATTGCCCCCCCCCCCCCCCCCTTCCCCAGAACAATGACGCCAACAGGCATTTCCTAGTCTATTTCAACATTGATTGGAGGAGGAGGGGAGACTCTCTATTTTGAAGCTTTTAGTGGACATTGGACAGTTATGCTTAGTTCGTGACGTCTGAGAGGTTTTCACGTCCGTCCTGGCGTAAGCGTCCCAACTACTTTTGCCAATGATTGTAGGTACAATACTAGTAGTATTGATTTGAGAGCGGCGAGAAAGAATATCACTGCAACTTTTTTTTTTTAGGTCTCAGTACAACAAAGAATTTCACAATAATCGTTGCAGACCAAAATGATCCGCCTACGGGCATATTGACCAGGGGTCCTCTAACCGTTGCCGAAAACAGTCTTTCAGGGGAATTCATAGGCACTGTCTCAACTACTGATCAAGATGTCGGACAGACGCACCATTACAAGATTGTTGATGTAGTTGGACAAGGGTATAGCGGCCAGAGGTATCATTAGGTTTCTTTTGTCTTGTTGCATCCCTGTCGCTTCGAAGTTCATTACTGGATGTGACTGCTTCGCTCAACGAAGTATCCTGTTTAATCTGTTGTTGAATAAAGATTAGCTAGAATCTTTCCACAACAGCAAACGTGAAAAATTAAGCGCATTACTGCTGATTTCAATTCACATTTAGAATGTATCTCTTACAGTTTCCGTTATTGATGATTTCGTTTTGTATGCAAAAAGAATCAGGATCCTGTTCTGTCAGATCTACGGCTGATTGCAGTGGTAAATAAAGACGTTTTCACACAGTTTCAATTCTCTAATACTTGCTTTTAGCTTAAACCTGCCATTTACTAAGTTGAGCGTCTTTTTCTGGATAGTTCATCAGGTCTTCTTAGCTTGTTTGGTGTTGAGTCACCATCTGGACGAGTGACTGTCAAGAAGGCTGGGCTGGATTACGAACAGTACAGAAACTTCACAGTTACTGTGAACAGTACAGACAGCGGTTTCCCGCCCTACACAGTGACAGGCTCATTTGAGATCAGAGTCAATAACATCAATGAAAAGCCTCAAAGTGTCTCCCTTGATAACAGCAAGGTATGCATTGTCAGTGTAAGTTGTTACAGACTTTTTACTCAGGAAAGTAGTATTTACTTAAACCTGGAGATAGGCCGGGAGGTAAAAGATAATACGCAGGAACCAAAGAGAATGTATTAAAAACAAGGAAATAAGAATAGTACGATAACAAAGTTAGGCGCTCATGTCACAGCTTTTAAGGAGGTATGGAGACCTCATCACAAGAATTTCTCCACATAAATGGCCTAAATGTTTACTTTTTCTGCAAGAAGTCTATTCGCACCCTCACAAAGCTAGTGCATAAGGTGAATAGCTATAGGACAGATAACGAACCGTTGCTTGGGGCAGCTGGAAACCAAGGCGCTTTTAATTTAAAATACCTAATAATAGGTATTGGTGCAGCCAGCACCAAACGCGGGAAACGCAGGCCATGTCTCAGGTCGAAAATGAAATTAACCATGAGATCCATAATGAACCAATCAGGGCTCGAAATATATTCGTGCAGCGAGCACCAAGCTCGTGAAAATGCAAGCGGGCAAGGCGTGTTTGTTTTCTGATTGGATGACATAATATTGGAAGATTTCTAAACAACACTGCGAAAGGGGAGCTTTTAAAAGCACGTGACTCTTTTGTCGCATATTCAAGATCCCAAATAGCAAAAGAAGTAACGCAGTCATGTAATTGCTACCAAACTTCAACTGAAATTCTATGAACATACGATGGGCAACTATCGCGAGGCCTAAATCAGAGCTTTGAAACAAATCTCTCCTTTTAGTGCCGTCGATTTCTTCAAGAATTTGAAGGTTAAATTGAAAATTTAAGTCTCATTCTACATATTACAGATCTCTGAAAACAGTCCCGTTGGTGCAGTTGTTGGTAACTTGACGGTAATTGATCCCGATAATCTTCATTTACCTTTACAAAAGTTCAATTGCATCGTAGTGGACGGAGGTCCCTTCGAGGTAAGTGTTATATTAAGTGTTTTACTTTTGGCGCAAAACGATGCATAAATCCATGAATAGCTATGATAAAAAGTTTTGTTAACTTTGACCATTGAAATCAAATGACAATCAGATTAGCCAATCAGAACGTGAAGCAAATGTATGCAGCGGGCGGAAATTAAAGCCCGGGGGAAACGCGCACGAGAAATCTCAAATTTGAAATGCGTTTGCCTCTGATTGGTAGAGATTGTGGCTCAAACTGTTTTAGGCAATCCTAGCAGTGAAAAACGAATGCAATTAAAAATGCGTCTTTTCTCTGTTATTGTGTAACAATGTCCTCTTTTATCCAGGTTGTGAACTATTCAACACTGGTTGTTTGTGATAATTCATTGAATTTCGAGAAAGTCGACGTGTACACCATCAATGTGAGTTAATCGTTTACTTATTTTTCAATATGTTTTTCTGTTAGATGACATACGAAATAAACTGACAGAGAAAATGGGAGGAAGAAAGGTTATTCATTTGAAACGTAGTCCCCAGTGCTCATACGTAGAGGGTGCGTAAGGGGGACACTTTGAAACGCTTAATTGATGTCACTGTTGTAAAAGCGGTACTGAAGTTAAGGACTGAGAAGAGTCGCTCTATGCCATGTTGTCGCGCGTCTGTTCAGTAATAGGGATCTTACGTAAGTAAGGACAACGAGAGCGGCGAGGTGAACACCGATGTTCTGGAGATTGTAGCTCGCAGATGACGCCAAAATGCGCTAAGAACAAAAAAGTGGCACACGATGCGACAGCCGTGTGTGTCACTGATGTTCTAATGACCACATTTTGACGTCATCTGTGAACTATTCCTGAACACATGCACCGCAACATGGACTTTAACAGTATAATATTCTACCCTCAGTATTGTTATTCATGAAAATAATGTAAAGAAGGAACGGGGGATCGCTCTGGCTTGGGACAAGCCCAAACCAGACGAAGAATCTAGAAAAGGCACTCTAAAAAGAAGCCCGGTTTCCTTGCGGGGTGGGAGGACGAGACGCTAGATCTAAACTAAACGGCGGCCCAAAGTAGAGTGCAAGGGGTGGACCCAACGTTGTCCTTTTATACTCATCATTTGCTTATCCCCAGGGCATTATATCAATATATGCAAATGACTTTGCATACAGCACAATACGAAATTTTCAATGGAACACAGCCATGGAGTAATTTTGTTGAGCGTGGCATAAAGACAAAATCGTTTGAGCTTGCTCGCTTATGTCGTGGTTCAAACCATCATTCGCGCCGCGAAATAATGAAATGCTAACTCACGTTTATATGATTTGCTATAGACCCATTTGAGTAATTCCCAATCTGAAGGACACGACAATGGTTGTTCTGTCCCCTAAGAGAAACAAACCTTTCAAATTCAAAACCATCTTATTGGTTTGCGCTCCAGACTGGGTATTAACTGATAGGGGTTTATACTTATGGCCGTTAAGCTTTTGCTATGGAATACCAACAATAACTTCAAGGTCCATATCAAGATGGTATCTTTATTCTAAAGTACATTTTATTTCCCAGGTCACCTGTACCGATCTCGCACCCAATCCGCTCTCTGTGTCGTCACTATTTATCCTCGATGTTCTTGATGTCAACGAAGCGCCCTGTAATCTTTCAATCTCGTCCAAAACGATAAAAGAAAACGGACGCGTGGGAGACGAAGTCGGCGTGTTTAACGTTCAGGACCCAGATCTACCGGTAGGAGAATGAATAACAACCCAGATAGTTGACAATGTCGATATGATATACCAGAAGTTCGTAACCCATAAGTCTCGATCTGCGATGGAATGAGACCCATCAGTTTACGGTATGGTCTATTTTTAGAACGGCTACTGCTAGATGATTTTTGCGGGAACACAACGTAGCGGCATTGCGTTCCGCACGATTTTGCATTTAGCAGATGCAATCCATCGTGCGTCTACTCGATTGCGGACCAATTAGGAGAGATGTGGTCATTAGGCCTAATCTGATTGGCCATATTTTGGCGGGACCTGTATTCTAAATTTAGAGAATACCGTAACTTGATGGGCAAAAGCCAAATGAGAGAGATCGACACTACTGGTTTACGGACTATTGTCACCTTGAAATGAACGAACCCTCGAATGATCTTTTCAAATCATGTTGAATTTGTTCAACATCAAATCATGTTTCATGTTTTTCAGGCTAGCGGACAAGCTACCTTATCTCTTCATATCATAGACCAGTCACCAGGCCCTCTCGCCTTTCAGTTGGTTCGTAGAAGACTGGTTACAACGAGGACACTTGATTTCGAGACCCAAAGCCTCTACAATGTGACCGTAGTTGCAGCAGACAGCGGCAATCCATCCATGAATACCAGTCTCTCTTTTACGATTCAGGTGCCAATAAAGAGTAAATTTAGCTTCCTCTCCAAAACATGCAAGGAAACAAGTTTTCAGTCAAATTAAACCAAGAATTTACTGGAGACTTACAGAGGGTGGAAAGAAGGGGGAATCCTCATTAAGTGGGCCAAACCACGTCACGTTATTAGATGGACGTTTTAGGAAGACTGAGCTTGGCCTGACATTTCTTCATCTTCTCTAAATCATGACCAGTTCATTACGAAAAATATTGAAGCAAACGCAGCCTATTTAGGATATTTACCTTGAGCATCTCCAGCACAAAAGGAACAATATTTTCAGCCAAGAAACTTGCACTCTAAAAAATAAGTTATTTCATTCTAGGTGCTCGACACAAATGACGGACCCACTAAAATCCAACTTACATCCCGGCAAATCTATGAAAATGCTACCGCTGGTACTGTTGTGGGAAATCTGCTGGCTCAAGACCAGGATGCTCATCAAACTCATTCCTTTTCTGTAATTTTAGGAAGAGGTGCGTTCAAATTAAATTCGAGGTATTTGTTGGTAGCACTGTTTGTTATTGAACTCTATTGACAAAACTCAAGTTCTTACTTTTTTTTTTAGGTTTTTTCTATGTGAACGGAACCAGCTTGCTACTCAATAACTCACTGGATTATGAAACTACACCAGTTTTTAACATTACCGTGAATGCTACTGACAGTGGCACCCCACCCAAGTCAATACAGGTTTGTCTTTAATTGTACATATCTGTCCAAAAATGCCCCAAATTAGATGCACGAAGTAAGCGTCACTAAGTGTCCCCATTCTCTTCTCCCCAACTTCAACATCACTGGTGGTCTCGGAATACAATTATTAAATTCTCAACCTCGGATAATGCATTTCGTGTGCCCTGATTGGTTCACTCAACCTCGGTTATCAGCTCATACACCTTAGTTTGATCTTATATGGTAAATGATTGCACTGAGCGTTGCTAAACTAAATTTTTCTTCGCCAGAAAGCAAATTTCTCTTTGAATAAAACCAAAAAAGAAAAAAAACTTTTATTTGTGGAAAGTTTGGATCAATTCCGACGTTTAGAAGTACGCGAAAAGGCAAGAAATGTTTTTCTGATGAGCCTACGTCTGTCTGACCACAAGGTATTACACAACATCGCATCTTCATCAAGTTTTTTCGATTTCGCGCGGATGTTCTCGCTTTTTTCGCTCGTATTTCGTACTTCCAAATTTTTGGAGTTTAAGGAATTTAATAAAACAATTATTCCATTCGCGCTTGTTGGATATGAGATTGGTTATAGCCAACTCGTTGGCTATTTACCATCTCATATCCAACGCGCGCTCATGGAATAATTGTTAATTAACGTCAAAAATTGTCCTCCAAATGCTGTTTCTCAAGTATGGATAATTAGCTGCATTATGTCCTAACCTAAAAATAAAGCTAACCTTTAGCCTTACCTTATTGTTGGAAATAGGTAGCAAATGCTTTGACTTAAAGGAACACTTCGTGTTGGATGCCAAAATTGGGCCTGCATCTAATTAAGCGCAATTCTGGACATAAGTGCACAACTCTTTTCTGGGGAAAAAAGCAACCCACTGGGTGGCTAGTACTCTCTTTGGTTTGGAACTAAGATGCATTCATAACATCACATTGGGTGAGTTTTCTTTGCATTTT
>NC_090870.1:4088903-4101403 GCF_036669935.1 Montipora foliosa | reverse complement strand
ATTTTTTTTCTTCCCAGGTTAACAACAATGGAGACTTCCTTTTTGTCAAAGACCCATCGTTCCTTAACTATGAGCATTTGAATCCTTTCACGGTACTATCAGTCACAATAGAAGTAAGAGATGTACCGGAGAAACACACAGGCCTCCCGCTTCAAGTCACCGGTGACATTAATATTACTGTGATTGACGTAAATGAGCCGCCATACAACATAAGCTTAATTCCAGAAATGGTGAAAACCCCCGAAAACGTATCCATCGGTTCCTGCATCGCGCAAATCACATCAACAAACCCTGAGAGCTCACAACGAGTCTATTACACTCTTCTAAATTATCGAGATACGTTTGATCTTCAAAATAAATGTGGAGACAACTACTCTACCTTTGCAAATAAAACGAAAGGGGCGCCCTATTTGACAGTGATATCGTCTCTCAGCTACGATCACTACGTCATTCAAGGATATGAGATTCTCATACAAGCTGAGGATAACGGGATTCCTTCAGAATCGTTTAACGATACTGTCAGCATCCACGTGACTAAGCTTGATCCTTGTCAATCATCTCCGTGCCACGCGAACGCCACGTGTATCCGTAATGACTGGCAGAATGTCTCGTGCGCATGCACTGAAGGATTTACAGGAGACGGTTTTAACTGTTCGGATATAAACGAGTGCAACAACATCACATGTAGTTACGGTGGTACGTGCTTCAATCTCTGGAAAAGACATTTCTGCTCGTGTCCCAGTGGATATCACAATGGTACAGACTGCACTCTCATTAATCACTGCTTGTCAAACCCATGCCAACAGGGTGAATGTACACCTTACAGAAATGGATACAGTTGCTCATGCGCTCCAGGATATACCGGTGTTCACTGCGAAACAAATATAGACGATTGTGCGAAGGAGCCTTGCGTAGACCCGGGTATATGCGTGGATGGCATCAACAAGTTTACCTGTGACTGCTCTGATGCGAGCTTCTTTGGAACTCTTTGTCAGCGAAAGTTCGGAGATCGTACGTGCGAAGAGACGCAAATTCCCGTCCCGGCAAATGTCCAAAAATATGATTCAAGTCTGTGTATATCGTCTGATGCTGTCGTTTCATTAGATTTCCCGGAAGAGGTGAACATCTCAAGTCAATATTGGCAATACCAATTTGAGCAATCAGTAGAACGGATGACCTACGAACTGCCCGAGACGGTGGACGACAGCGAATCGACAAGCTTGGAAGACGTGTATATTATAAGCCCGAGTTTACAACAGACAACCAAAGCCAAGAGGAGCGCACCCAAAGAGAGCTCTACAGTTAAGTTTGTTGTGATTGTCAAATTAGGCAATGAATTAAGTGGATTACCAGTTAGAGATGTATTATGCGGCATCAACAACACTTGCACTACTGAAAGCTACGTCGAAGCAGCTGAGTCCTTTCTTGATGTTACACGCTTGCTGTGCGAGTCCACCGTGCAGGAACTTAAATCTAAAGACATCTCAAGCTGTGTAGTCGAAGTCAATGACTTCGCTTTAAAGGACGAGCGGCACTTCACAAATATGCGCTTTTATTACGTCTTCGTTGGCATCGGCGTGATTCTCTTACTCGTCACTGTCACCGGACTTCTGCTCTACCGAAGGAAGAAACTAAACCAGAGGAAGCGGAAGTTGATAATACAAACGAGTGAGAGGCATAGGCCGAATGAAGACGAAACTTACACTGATACCATGTACAGACACCACATGTCAAAACAGGAAGAGCAGACTGAAGGGGCATTCAACCCGTTATACGGTACCACAGAAGAAGAAGTCGATAGGCAAGTCCATATGATGGATAATCCAATCTATCAGGAGCCCAAAGGGCGTGTCACGGTGAAACAAACTGACTCAACGACGGGATTCGAAAATCCAATGTATGGAAAATTAGGACTTCCAAGGATGAGCGAAGAGGAGGAGGAAGCTGAGGCTAGCGGATTTGCCAATCCCATGTTCACATCTCGCACACAGGTAGAGAAGGAAAAATGAACTTCAGTCTTTTCCAACACCTTGGCGAATTAGTGTACCCTATCAATCCAGTTTACACCACATTTCAAGTGCTTTACCCCTTCCCTGCGTAGCAATAGTTTTTACACCACATCATCAATATGATTCAGTCTTCGCAAAGGTTTAAGTTTAGTTATCAACCTCTCTTGAACGGAGCACGAAAGACGAAAGCCAGGATGTGACAATCACCTTTGAATCCTGTCCCTACATTTAAGACTTTCAGTTAATTAAACTAAAACCAGCACATAGACGAATAAATCCTTTCTTACGCAGCAACCGCTTTTGACCACATCAACATGATTCATTCTTCGCGAAAGTTTTGAGTTTGGTTATCAACCTCTCTTGAACGGAGCACGAAAGATGAAAGTAAAGATGTGATAATCAACTTTGAATGACGTCCCTAATTAAACTGAAAACAAAACAAAGAACAAATACTTCGCAGTCGCAAATCCTCTCGAAACAACTTAACTTTTTCTCCTTTGGTTTCTGAACAGCAAAAGAAAGAAATTGACACAGAAGAACCTGGAAGTGCTGTCTACGCTGAGCGGAAGAAACTGGCCAAGAAAACAGACACGTCCATTTACGACAAACCAAAGAAACCAAACAAACCAGTTGTTCAGGAACCGCAAGTTGTAGAGGCATCCTGGTTCTTCAATCCACTGTACCAGTCAAGCCGTGACGTTATGAAGTTGCCGGATATATCTAGTATTTTTCCTAGTCCCAGTCCACCATCGGACAAACAGCTTGGCGACGATCCGGGAGAAAGTGACTGCTAAAAGAGGACTTCCGAAGGTCAGCTACAATTGTAGGTGGCAAAAAGACTGCGCCAAATAAAGCATGAGCCGTGGTGTTAAAACGGCATGAAGGGCCTTTAGGAAGAACTACCAGTTAACAACGAGTTTTATCTTACGATTAAGAGCATTAACAATTTTTTCAGGTCGTAGTATTATTGCCATTTAGAGGAAGATTGTGTTCTATAGGACACACTTTAAGAAATGCAAATCGATGTCATTTAAATTTTCATCAATTCATGTGACTCGGATTCAGAGAGGAAACAATTCACACGTTGAGGTAATTTCAGACGTAAACAAATCTCCGACCACTCATCTTGAAAAGCGGATGGGTTTATATTAGATTAGGCAGCTTTATATCCTCTTTAAATAGCTTTATATAAGACAAAATAGTAAATGCCGGATAAAAATTATTTTTTAATCAATACAAAAGGTGAAGTTTTTCGATTCCCATTAAAAAATACACGGCCGTGAACTCCAAGCATGGAGTCCGCGAAATGGCCAAAGCATGGTCAGATGTCCGAAGTTGAATACGTTACTTTTAGCCCATTTCCCAGTTGCTGTTTGTCTCGCTTTCAAAGCGAGGTTCACAACCATTCAAACGGAAAAGGTGTGGTGTTTTTTCATGCAAATCAAACGCATTATCATTTGAATGGTTTAGCACCAAGATTCGTTTTGAACCGGAGAAAAACGGCAACTTGGTAATGACCTAATTTGATTTCTCCTTTGTTAGTACCAAGAGACTGTTTCATCGAAATTTCTACATCAAATATGATTCGAAACCGAACATTGGGAATCAGTTCTCAGGAGATGAGGCGAAAATGTTCAAGGCAATCACTACGGCACGCCTTATGCTTCCACCATATCAATTGACGTAATTGTTCTTGATAGGCGAATCTCTTATGAGATGATTTGAAGCTGAAAGCAGACACAATGAGTAAATTAATCATCAAAATGACGAAGTAAATTTAGTTAATAATTTTCAATTTAGAGACCGGTTAGTCTACTTTGAATGTTGGTTGTAAATTTTACGAAAAGGTTCATACTGACCGTCATTGAAGGAGCATCATCACTGTGCAAAGCATACGTGCCCAGGAAGAAATTACAGGTAGTTTGATAAACGAGTGTCTTAGCAATAACCGATACATCATATCAAAAGCGTCCAAGGCATTCAAATAAGCCAATTAGGAGCCGTTAGCGATGCAAAAGGCGGGAAAGCACGGTCGCAAAATGCAGTCAACTTTATTTGCAGTAGTCTGGTGAGAATCTCGGTCAAACTTGACGCACCATTTCTTTCAAAAATTATCTGACAACCTTCAGTTTGATGAAAATGGACAAACTTGTTCCAGTGATGAAAGGGCATAACTTGCCTTCTGATAGTCAGTAGGAAACGTTTCAAAGGATTACGAACTCACCTCTAAACGATTTTGGATGAGCAAGTTTTTATTTTCTTCTTCAAATGACTTTTGTCTTTTGACGATTATTAGAAACTGTGGCGGCTTCACTGCCGTCAACGATACATAACGCTGTCAAATATTAAAGTTACAAATAAAGACCTACTCAAAACTAAAACGTGTGCCCAGTTTTTTAGGGTAACGGCTTAAAGATCTTAAATCGTTTCTGAGAGAAGGCTTTGCTTAATGGGATGTGGTGACCGCAAGGAGAAAAAAAACAAATTCCGTTCGAGAAGAGCCCCCGTGGGGAGACTCCCATATAAGAAGGGGAGGGATGTTCGTCGTCTCGCCTAGGGGTGTAAATTTCGGATTTGGGTCTCACTTAAGGTGTTCTGGGCAAAACGCAATCATATGTAGCCGTGAAGGTCTCCTCTAGGGTTGCGCGCGAAGAAATATAAAAGTGTATATTAGATGATAATGTCTGCCATCTGTAAAAGTCACTAGATTTTTTATATATCCGTGTTTTAATATGGTCTCTTGTAGGGATCAAAAAAAGCCTGAGCCACGCCCAGATTGGTCTCCTTTAGGGGTTTAATTTAAAATTTCCGACGAGAATCCCTCCCTTTTTATATGGGAGTCCCCCCTCCCCGGGAAGAGCCGCTAAGTAAAACAAGATTGCAAGATTTTGAACACGTGACCAGCAAAATGCAAGGAAAATCATATGTTGCACAATGCTCAACCACGTGTCTTCAGCTTCAGGCGGAGTAAACCAGCCACAAAACTGATTTATGTTGTGCCAATGTAGCATCAAAATCCTCTGATTGGTCAATAATGGTCCGAACGTATTAATTCTACCAAATTGGCTGAATACATAATGCACTTGCTTCAACAGTTTATTTTTGACAGGATGAAAGAATTCTTGTTCTGTTCGTTGTCCCCTTGATACAAGAAAAGAAAAAAACAAACTCTTTTGTTAACTTCGGGATACCGTGTAATAAATTTTGTTACGTTCCACGGATTAATGTTTAGGTATCGAAAGTTGAATGCATGCCATCAGGATCACTAAAAACTGTCCTACTTTGTATCCATTTTCGAGCTACCGTGAACACCAATGTGCGACAAAGAAACAGGAAAAACTTGCAGTGTTCTTCACTAAAATAAAGACGAGGAAAAGGTACATTGTAGTCGACGGTAACTTGCAAATGGAGGGTTTACATCGCCATTATTCGGTCTGTATTTTTAGTTGCAACTGAACGTTAATAAGCCTTTTGATTGATGCGAAGTGAAATTCCGTTTGTCAGAGTCTTGATCACCCTTAGGAGTTACAAAGACATTCGACCGAGGAGTCAACGGATGACTTCCAACATAAGAAAAAACTGACTTGTGAGCAAGAAAACACAATACCACCTCTAGAAACATTCAAGAATCTGGACAGAAATTACAAAATGTTGAAATAAAATGTGAAAGAACTTAGAGAAGTCTTCTGAGTAATCAACAGAGATCAAGCATTGCGTTTTCGGCACGGACGACAGGCTGAAAAGTTAACTTTTCCTCTCAAAGAAAGTGAAACTTACAGCATTTCCTGTCTGACGCCAATGGGAGCCGCTTATGTCCCTTTTAACATAGCTGATAGAACTATGCTTTTAATGACATCATTAATTTTAAGAAAAACACAAAACCTTTGAGTTAGTCAATACAAAGTGATGGAAGCTGACTTTATCAATAGAAAATGCTAATACGTGAAAAATATTAACAACGGAATGAAGTATAGCGTGAAAATGTGGGAATCAAAAAGATAGTTTAAGGTTCACATGGTGTAATTGTTGTTCCGTTAAAACTATTTTTTACATTAGCATTTTCTATTTATTACAAAATTAAGCTTCCATCGCTTTGTAATCTGACTAACTGAGGATGGCAGAAGTTTCTGTCGAAACATGTTTTATAAACTCGAAGTTTTCGTCGTTTTCTTAAAATTCTTTGTCTGCTACTATCAAGACATCATTTACTTATTTATTAGCCTTGACCCAAAATTTTACAGAGTACAGCATGTTGTTAGACAAGGAGACCTCAAGAAACCGCCAGTCTTATAGGACATGCTTGGTTTAATAAGCTCATTGTTACAATAAGAGAATTTCCACGCTTTCACGACAAGAAAAAAATCTGCTGCCTGCCGTTGCACACCAACGCGATGCCGCGATCTCTATTTAATAATGCTTCAAGACAAACAAGAGATGTCCGTTTCTTTCTGTTGTTATTCATTAATTAACCCAAGACCCGAGCAATTAAGTTTACATACACAGGTCAGAGATAACCGACCAACGCACACGCCACACACACGCTAGTTTTTTGCGTTTATGCAAACGCGTTAAAGCGCCTCTTGAGTCCACAACATTTTGACCACTGTGATGACCAATATCGTTGTCGGTAAGAGTACAGACAACGCTGAACCACTTTCGATTTGTTAACTTTCCGCCGTTTGAGTTACTAGAACTTCGCGGTCTAGGCGTACATGGAACGACGAATACAACAACGAGAATAACTGGCATCGAATGATGATGCGATTGCTATTGGTGCATTAGAAATACAATACCTTCCTTGTTCACGTTTCCCAAACGTTACTGACTTTACTGGGTATTGTCTAAGCCATTGTTTAACAAACAAAAGCGTCAGCTCATACATACTAAATAGCTCCCATCCAGTGTTTCCAAACGAACTCGCGTTTGTGCCTTTTTTGTAAACGCGTTTAAAACGCGGACGCTAATCTCTGACCTGTATAAGTGAATGGATCTGGTGAAATGACTTAAAGGCTTTGAAATTCGACATGTAATCAATCCCCGCGAGAGTAGCACGGGGGATCAAGTGTGCCAACAAGGAATCGACAAGTTCGTGAAGGCGACGAGACTCGATTAAGTGCAGTCATCCCCCGCCCTTTGCTTTCTTGCAGTGTGTCCCTCAAGACTGCATTTAAATACGAGGATTTCATAACCATTAGCAAACGTTCTCTATCCTGACAAATACTTCGTTATTTATACTTGTCACATTCTTACGCTCTCAACGATACTCTTCGCTCTGGCCTCTGCTACCACTCAGCTTCACCAGTTGCCTTCTGGAACACATAATCTTTCCCCCTTAGATTCATTATTCCATCCTTTAAGTGAAATTTCCACTTGTTTCTGCTGCGAGCAATCTAAGGTAAACGGAAAAAGGAATCAATGGGCAGCTCGCTCAGCGAAGACCTATAAAGTGAATAGAGGGGGTAGTTTCTAAAGAAACTGTGGTGCTGCGTCAGTGGAGAAGTATTTCACAAAAATGTGGTTTTATCAACGGAGTTGATAATGTAAATTGACCACCGTACAGAGATTCTGAAAGCTGACGTTTCGAGCGTTAGCCCTTCGTCGGAGCGAATCGAGGAATTATGGGTTGTGAGTAGTTTTTATAATAGAGTAGGAGCTACGCTATTGATGTTAACATGGCAACGTGAAAAACAGAAATACACGAGTTAAATGGAAAGCGTTCTTTAATACCGTGGGGATCAAGGGTGCCGATTTGGAAGATGAATTTTTGTTCCAGATTCTTGCGGCTTTCCGTCGTACCTAGATGTAGGGAAAGGCCGCAGATAGCCATGCGTTGTTTGGAGTGGTTAGGGAGATTAAAATGACGAGCGATTGGCTTGGATGCATCTTTGTCATTCTTCTCAACATCGCGAAGGTGTTCGCGGAATCGGTCGCCTAGTCGTCTACCTGCCTCGCCAATGTATAATTTATTACCTAACGTACACCTTATGCAATAAATGATATTTGCGGAGGTACATGTGAAACGTTCGGTGATCTTAACAGATCGCTGAGGTCCCGATATTTTGCTAGTGTCAAGAGTGAAAGTGCTGAGTTGCTCGTTAGTTTTTGAGTGCGCTTCTACTAAAAAGTTGCCTACTTTTTTGTCGCGTTTGAATGAAATTAGTGGAGGTTGCGAAAAGATTCTACCAATCTCGGTCTGGGATTCTACCACCACGGACATTACATCTCCATACCCAGTCATTTCCAATAGCGAAGGTCTTCAAGCACTTATTCGATCAACGCACTATCAAAGAACCAAGCTCAAAAACGCTACTCCGCCCTGCCGAACTAGTTTTAACGCTTAACTGTTTTTCATTCGCCGGCAGCTATTACAAACAAAATTAATGGTGTAGCGATAGGCACACGAATGGGACCTAGCTATGCCAATCCTTTTGTAGGATATGTTGAACACCAATTTTTTAATCAAACGGCCCCAAACCTGAACCCTACGGCCGCTACATTGACGACTGCATCGGCGCTATTTCATCCAGCAGAAAAGAACTCAAGTGAAGCTATGATCCTCGCAGTTATGGACGCAATTTTTGCAATTGCGTAAAGAAACCTGAAAAATTCAGGACTTCAACGGGGTTTGAACCCGTGACCTCGCGATACCGGTGCGACGCTCTAACCAACTGAGCTATGAAGCCACTGACGTTGGGAGCTGATCATTTGTGGGTTCTAATGTTCCCGTGAGGAATGAAGCAACGATGAAATGATATATGAAATGGATGATCTATGAACTGCGGATATGAAATCAAGTGAAGCTATGATACTTGATTTCATATCCGCAGTTCATATATGATCCATTTCATATATCATTTCATCATGAAATCAGTTGAACCTATGATCCTTGATTTCATTTAACTAAATATATTCCTGTTTTTCACGTTGCCATGTTACCACCAATAGCGTAGCTCCTGCTCTTTTATAAAAACTACACACAACCCACAATTCTTCGATTCGCTCTGACGAAGGGCTAACGCTCGAAACGTCAGCTTTTAGAATCTCTGTACGGTGGTCAATTTCCATTATCAACTCCGTTGATAAAAAAAATTTTTGAAGACCGATAAAATACGATGATCGAACGGGATCTTCGAAAAAACAAAATAAAAAAACGCGACCAGAGATAATTATTATTTTACAGTAAAATCACAGTAAACAATTACATGCGGGTTTTTCGACGAAAAGGGGAACAATTGTGTACATGGATGATGATGACGACTCCTTAAAATTGGAACAGGAGTTACACGTATGTTACTAAACAGTCGTGCAATCTGCTTCCCAGTTTCTAAGTGGAATGAACTGCAACTCAGATTGCATCCCGCTGTGAGTAAGTTACATATAGTACCTGTACCTTATCAAATTGACACACGACAACATTTTCGGTATCAAAAAGGTCTCCTGGGTCATCATCAGAAACGTCATCATCTGAATTAAGAGGGTCTTCATCCTAAAGGTAATTAAATTGACACTAATCATTACAAATAGTTGTTGCATGACTGATACAACAGGTTAAAAGAACAGACAGCGACCCTTGGATTCAAGAGAAAATCCCAATCACCTGTGCCGAATTTACCCGTGTACAAGTAGATAGATTTTTTGACCTCCAAATAAGCTCCAAAAATCGCCCTCGACTTGTACATGGGTCAAACATTCAATGCCACCTTACAGCTACATATAATGATTAGCATAATTATCGTCTTGGGTATAATGAACGCAGTGGAACGATAAATAGAGGTTTTGCACGGCAGGAACAATGAAAATGTTTCGCATTAGAAAGAACATTTGTTCCCATAGGAAAAAGAATCTATTGTTCCTGCCATGCAACATGGCTGCCGTGCAAAGCATCTATAAACAACTTTATAATAAATTGCCTTAAAATTGACTTCCGCTGGGGTTGCCATTCATAGTTACCAGTACTTGACCAAGCATGTTGCTTGGTTACAAAGTTTTAAAGCCAAAAATGCCTTCCGCACATTGTTTTTCGAGTCAATTTCAAAGATTCTCCAGCTTCAGTTACTATGTGCTTGTCCTCTAAAGCCCTTTCTATCCCTGAACAACTACAAAGGATAGTTTGAATGTTTGATGTTCTAAGGCATTTTCGAAACCCAAAGACAAAATGCAAACAAATACAACAAGTGCTGAACCAACTAAAACGCTTGGTATTGAACCTCGTGTTCAGACTTGCCGTATTTTTTTCGCATATCCGCAGTTTGGGGATTTAAGTCTAGGAAATACTAGATTAGTATTCTGAGTAAACATTTAACTCAGAAATTAAGAAAATTGAGGAAATTCCTTTATTTGCATACGAAATGAGGTATTGACATATACAGAGGCAAATACCATAAAAACTCGTGTATAGGCCGCATCTTTTTGCGGAAATATTGGGCTCTAATTCGTGGGTGCGGCTTATATACGAGGCCATTGCTTTCAGAGGGCGTAACCTCACTGGTATGGGGTCACAATAAATAAAAAAGATTAAGCATAAATAAAGATTAAGCATATTCTTCGACAGAACATCACTTCACCCGGACTTCAACACTGATCTCTCCACCGCATGCGAGAAAATACCACGCTATTCGGGAGAAATTAAGAGGCAAATGGCCTATTGTTTTGTTGCCCTTGATTACTTGCATGGCGTGTTTGTCCATAGGGTTGTTTAACTCTGGTTTTACTCAAAAATGAGCTCCATAATTTACTTCTATCGGTCCTAGAACAATGCAATGACTACCTAGACACAGACCAAATTACATTTGTTTTAAAAAAGAGCGATCACACGAAACGCTGGCTATGAACATGCCCACACACTGCGTTCTATTGCTTGGATTTAGAAAAAATGAGCAAAAATTTAATGGAAAAATTATCAAAAGTGAAAATTGTAGTAGAGGTATTGTACACAGTTGACCCGCCTAGATTAGATTTACTATTTGCGGGCCAACTGTAAAAAAAGTTAAGAATTGTAATGTTATATTGTGACAATAAAGTTCAAAGTTCAAGTACTGTAGATGGCTTCCATACGTCTTTATAAACATGACAACCAGCCATGACCAACCAGCTGAGGTCCATTTTGTTTTCTGATGGCGGTGAACAACGTGACTCGGTCCAGCCTTCCTTCTGTAAATGACTGCGTAAAATTTCATCGTTTTTATTTGAACTTTGGGCTTTAACAATGAAGACAAGTGTTGTCATTCCCAACAATTAAAAAAAATCAAATAAAGAAGCCTAAGAGTGCTTTTTTCAAGTTTTTATTTTTTTTCTCAAAATCATTCTTGAAATTTAGAGGGACAGCTTATCTATGAGCGCGGCTTATACACGAGTTTTTACGGTACAATAGTTGTAAAATTAATTATCAGGGACACTCTTTTTTCTACTCTCTTCCGAGGTTTATGGTCCCGATACAAGAGCTTACTACGTAATTCCAGTTATCTTCCATCATCAAAATAATTTTTGACTTTCAGTCATTTCTGTCCAGATCTTGTTGAGCTGCGCCCCTCATAATCTAGCCCCTTGACACTGCAAGGAAGGCCGCAGCAGTGATGGCTGCAGCCTGTGCTGCTTTTCTTCTTTTTCTTCATCCACTAATTCGTTCGTTCTCTAAACCTACCCCGCCAACTTACTCAAGTAGTTATTTAACTTCCTGGTCTTTAGTAAGTTTCATATACTAACACCGTACTTCATATGGTTCCTCTTCTAATTCTTCCTTCAATTTGTCTTTTCTATCATCGTCATCTTCATCTTCGTCATCATCATCATCATCCTCATCGCTGTCACTGTCATTAGCCCCATCTACTTGAATGACATGAACCCCCAAGGGCTGAAATTGAAATTTCACAAAAAACATTAAGGTAAATAAGGGTGAATGGAAGTCAAGCACACTGGCAGTACAAATTGCAATAGAACAGTATGGATAAGTAAGTTTACAACACTTTTCAAGGCTGCTGCTTAAGAATTTTTTTCCGGAAAATTGTTCTATTCCAACATTAACAGTTAGCAGCCAGAGTCATCCTTTTCAAGAGCCCAGAATTAATGAAATGGGAGGATGAATCACCTTGTGATAAGTTAAGCGCCTGTTTGGGCTACTCGTTCAGAAATTTGGTTGCCCACGCTCGCAAATAAGGCACCCAGGCGACCGTTAGGCAGCACCCTTGCTTTTATTCTACATTATTATATGGCTTGTGTTTGTAGCCGATATAACGCGCGCTCTGATTGGCTAATTGTGACCGAATTTTAGGGCATTATTCTCCCGTAATGCCCACAGGCCGATTGTGGGCTTGCAAAAACAAAGCAAAAGGTAATTAAAAAGCCATATAATAAACTTCTTACTAACCCGACCTAGCTCGAGCCGTACTGGGGAATATTGGCCATCGGTCGTTTTTGTCCCTGCTGCCATGACCTCGGGCCAATATTCCCCAGTACGGCCCTCGCGTTCGGTTAGTAAGAAGTTACTACTCCTTA
>NC_090870.1:4043903-4081403 GCF_036669935.1 Montipora foliosa | reverse complement strand
TGCATGTACTGTCCCCCTGTACAGTTACATTTAACATTGCGACATTGAATGTCTACATAGGTCCTTCCACCTTCAAAGATGAATATCCATAAGATAAAGAGAAAACTAGCCTCATAATTCTCACTTCCGAGGGGAATGGGGAAGGGGGTGTCTGGAGGCTGGAGGGGGGGGGGGGAGCGAGGGTGAAAGACTTCATTTTGATCTCAAACTATCTTGACGTTATTTCTTTGTTCCAAGTCCCCTTCTGGTCTGGATTATATAGGGATTAATACATTAAGAAGAATGTCAGGAATTCACTGTTAGCAGAGCTGGAAGCACATTCCGTCAAAAAATGCTTTGCAAGAGAAAAAAAAGTTACAATTCTCTTTCAAGAGTCAAGAAAGTTGTTTGTTTATAAAAATCTATGGTGGGAAAACAATGTCCTCATGGAACCTATTAAAGTACAACTGGCACAGGTACAAAACACAGGTCTTGGGTCTCCGTTGTACCAATACAGAAACAAAGCTAAACATCAATTATTAAAGCTAACTTTAGTTCTAAATACTCTTGTTTAGGTCTAATTAGGCCTAAGGTTAGCTTTAACGAATACTTAAGGCCCATTTAAACAGTGTCAACATTTGCTTCTGTCACCATAAATTTAACACTTTGTTGAAGCAAATGTTCAGGGCATTTGATTAGGTCATCCAAAATAATATTGTTTAAAGCGTTAAAAAATGTTGAAAGCTTGTGAAAAGCACGATGAATCAAGTTTAAATCGGTTTGAACTTTCATTCAACATCGATTCATCTTTTCCTTTGTTCTGTTGAATGGTGTTGAAGCCGTCGTTTGAACACTCTGTTCAACAATTATTGTAGAGCAGACGCATGCTCATGCCTGTTGGTTCGTTTGAATTTTACCTACTTGTAACGAACATTTAATCTACAGAGAATCATTGTATTGATAGTTATATAATATTTACCAATTATTTTGTAAAATGTTTGATGTTACACTCAGTATGGCTGAAGATGATATTTGAAACATCGAAGCAATTGTTCCTTAAACTCAAAAGTGTGGTTGTATTTTTAAAAATATTAGTTACATTTGTGCTATCCAGACCATTTGAAAAACTTTGTTTTTGCATCCAACATCGCTCAACATCTATTCAACTTTTGTTGAACGAATGTTGGTCAAATGTTGAAATGGGCCTTTAGGTTCCTTTCTGTATTGGTAAAACAGAGACCTGTGACTTGAAACCTGTGTTTTGTACTGTACCTGCTGGTACAACTGTCATGTATAAACTTATTAATTTTTATGATGAAACCCTCACCATTTGTCCCAGTGCATGAGCATGAGCTGAGGGGTACATTATTGCAGTCTGTCCACTAGCTGCTTGTTGTGGTGTTACAGCTTCTGGAACTCTTACAGCTGGAACAAGCTTCACTTGTAAAATAAAACAAGACTGGTTGAAATAAAGCAAAGACTTCTTGCCCCAGGGTGGCTCGTTTGAGGCCTCACCTTCAGTCGCCATGTTACTTCCTTAGACAAGAAACTAACTAGCACCATACTTTGTCTCTTCAGTCAGGGGCTGGTTTCCCAAAGCCTGGTTGGCACTAACTGTTGGTTAAGTGGTATCAAACCCATGGTATTTAACGCTGGTTAGCCCTAATCATTCTTCGAACAACCCAGGCCACGTGTATGGGTACTGGCATCACCCCTGCCATTTAGTAGCATCCTGTCAAGGAGCTGGAAGAAGGGGGGGGGGGGGGGGGGGGAATTTTCTCAGTCACTTCATGCTTAACATGTTGAAAGAGTCTGCCAGACATTCCAAATCACAGTACAAGTTACCATGACAAGTTTCTCCTTCCTGTACTCTTTGTTGAATTGAATGTTATACTTTGCAGTTCTTCCCCATAGCCCGAGTACATCACAGCTTATGTCACAGTGAGCATTTTGTTACACTAACACTCAAAAAATATAACTTAAAATCTTTGAAAAAAAATGACACCAACCTTTAGATGTTTCTCTTATAATTTGTGCCTGAGGTGTAATGTGTGGGTAGATGTACGTCTGACGAGAAGTTTGTGGTCCTTCTGCTGGCATTCCATCTATAGCTCGTGTTTGCAAAAGTTTACTTTCCCAGATCTACAAATTTGTACACATGCATTTTGAAAACAAAGTTAATTGAAACAATTTAAAACTTAGTTCAAGGTATCTGTAAAGCGGGCAACAACAGCAATCTGCTTTTTTAACCCTTTCACTCCCAAGAGTGACACTTATAGATTTTACTCTGTCTAACGCCAGACGATTTTACTCGTCAATGGGGAACCCCACAGTAGTGAAAGGGTTAACAACAGCAAGATTCACTCAAAAACTATGTCCCCATTAACCCTTTCACTCCCAAGAGTGACACTTATAGATTTTACTCTGTCTAACGCCAGACGATTTTACTCGTCAATGGGGAACCCCACAGGAGTGAAAGGGTTAAGGACCTGTTTTCATGTACCTGGCAAAAGTTTGCCACCTACCCAAGCTACCAACAGAGTACGCCTTTATGAGTACACTGGGCTCATGATTATTATTTTTACAATATTATATGATTTTGTTGGCAGTATTATGCAATTTCAAACTTTTTTTACTGTCACCCAACACACTACTGGTGAAGGGCCATGATCTCTGATACTAGTAAACAGAAGTCCTTTACCCATTTTTCCACCCCTGTGGCCCGTTTCTCGAAAGTCCCAAAAACTTTTCAACTCGCAGTAGTGTAGCAGCTGTCGTAAAGTATAATACCCAAGCCCAAAACAAAGCAGTAATGTAGCAGGTTACGAAAAAGCCATTTGTGAACCTGCCAACCGCTTGTTCTGGAAAGCCAATTTTTAAACATGTTTTCATGGTAACAAAAAGCAAACTGACTGTGAAGTTTGACAACTTAAATCCTACATACACATTCTTCTTGAGATACAGAGGGAATTGTGAAACCCGAAAATGACCCGTAAAGTTTCGGGACTTTCGAGAAACGGGCCCCAGGCCTTCTCAAGCGATTTCCCACAAACTGAAGACAAAAACTTTACCCAGGAATACATACGAACGCGTGAATGCAACTATGAATCGGAAAGAATTTAGAAGGGTATATACGCCCTCAAGATGTCAGATAAGTGACTCTATCAATTTAGTTTTCATACACTGTTTAATTTATACATTTTCCGTGTCTAAAGCTAAAATTTTCCCCAGTTGCAAGGGTGAAACTCAATTTAAATCAACAAAGGAATGCACGATCAATCTGCTAATTCCAGAGGAAAGAAAATGAAAAATGGACTACCGTCGACGTAAGATTATAGAGTTAGTTATCCGTAAGCAGCAGAGGGTCCACTTTGTTACAAAGGTTGTTCTCTTTTAAGATTAAAGTGAGTTGTACGAATACGCTCAAGTTCGCATTTTCGCGTGGCCACATCTTAGTAAAGTCTTAAAAAACCTCTCGTCTTTTCCAGCTGCGCCATTTAAATTTTTGCTTAAGTGCTGAAAAAATGCCAACATTCTTGCCTTTTTCTAACCAATGTATATTACTAAAACCTCACAGTACCTGCTTTAGTTCTTGAAGCACTTGTTCATCAACGCCTTCGTTTAGGAAGCTCTCTCTCACGTTCTTTATGACATCTTCCATGACTCCGCGATACAACTTTGACTGAAAGAGAACGGCATATTGACTTGATTATCCAAAATTGTTGATCAGTGAAGACAAATCGCCGGTAGTTAACCTTACCACCACACTAGATGTTGCCATGTCAAGCGCTGAAGCAACACTCTGTGACTTTCGCTAGCGATGGGCTTTTCGAAAAGCCACCTTCTTGTTCGAAGCGAGGGATTTATATACCACCAACAAAGCAACCAATAGGGGGGTTCTTATATTGTTTCGGATGCTAACCCTATAGCAGTGGACTTAAGATTGCAAGGTGTCATGGGTAACCTTTACTGGGAGCCTGGAAAGGTTTAATATCACAAACTGTGGAACGCTTTATAATATTAATTGAGCATTATGTTTAATTCCAATTATAAGGTTATGAGAGAATACTATCGTTTTTCTCAGAGCCATCTATTACATTTTTGGTTGATATTTGTTAAAACTGCTCTACTATGGAGGTATATCTCATGATGACAACATACAGTACTGAAATAGAATTCTCGAAATCCTGAATGCCTCAATCCATATCTGAATGGCAACAAGCCGATTCTGCAAATAGCCATCACGGAAACAAGCATAACGCAAAGAGTCATAACGCAAAAGGCATAACGTAAATAGTCATAGCGCAAAAAGGTATACCTCAAAGAGGCATAACGCAAATAGCCATAACGCAGAGGCATAACGCAAAAAGGCATAAAGCAGAAACGCATAACGCAGAAAGGCATAACGCAGAAAAGCATAACGCAAATATTCATGACGCAAAAGCAAAATAACGCAGAATAGCCAAAACGCAGGAGCATAATGCAAAAGCCCTTTGAAGAATGGAGACTAGCTCTGTACTCCGTAAATAATTTCAGCTCTAAAAAAACCTCAATCGATTGTTCAAGGGAAAGGCCATATAATGCTATCGAACTTTCTCTTCCTGTTTACGTTGAGCCTTTTTTTTGCGTTATGCCTCTCTGCGATATGTCTCTTTCCGTGATGGCCATTTGCATAATCGGCTTGTTGCCATTCAGCTTTGGATTGATGCATTCATGTTTGGACGATTTTCTTTCAATTACTGATTATTGAATTTTTTCGTATAGATATACCTCCATACTCTTCCGCCAACTTTTGCTTTTTGAAATGTTTCGGGTCTTCAGGCCGTGACTTGACAGAAAAAAAAGTTTGGTTTCTTTCCCAAAACAGCTAAGACAACAAGCAGTATAAGAATTCCCCTATTGGTTGCATTGTTGTTGGCATATCACCCACTTTCAGTTCGCTTCGAACATGAAGGTGGCTTTTTCGAAAAGCCCATCGCTAGCGAAAGTTACGGGTCGTCGTTTCATCGCTTAAAATGTCACTACCGAAAACAATCCTCTTCAGGAATTCTCTCACCCGAACAATTTTCAGTTACTTCGTAAAGTTTTGATATGACCAAACTGGGTTGAAACCATTTGCTATTTTAAGAAGCAAATCTGTTCAGCACATTTGCCGATTGCGAATTTTTTCCTTCATTTTGCCCCGCAAATCCTCCCCCTCTGCTTTAAACTTTACCACCCACTTTCAGTTTGCCCTAATTTCGGGAGTTTGTTCATTCATCTTTGCTCCTATTTACTGCCTACAAAAAAGCAAAGATTCAGGCTCAAAGATATTCCAAGGAAACCACTGTTGCCGTAAAAAACAATCCAATATGCGTTCGACGGGGCAGGTTCCCTGTAAAGCGAATCAAACACAAACCAGAGCAACGATGGAAGGTTTTCGTCAATGTTTCCTGGACTTCACAAGCTTCTCATTGAAGCGAGCAGTTGCCCCTACAGTCCCTACCCACAAACAGTATCTTGTATGTATAAGAAAAAAGTTATCAGTGAATATTAGATAAAACTGGCCGTCCTTAAAGAGATATTTGTTTGACCCAAGATGACCAGGTTCCTGTTTTGTTTTGTTTTTTTTTTTCATTGTCTTGACGTGATTTTTCAATTTCATTTCCTCCAAAATGCAACAGTATGATTACCTTAAAAGAGGGCGGAGATAACTAGGTGGACAACGAAATCTAACCAAAAGATACTATCTCTACTATCTCAGTTAAAGATAGTATGACAATGAAGGGCAATCTGGAGATGGCAATCTGGAGCTGAACTCCGCCGAGTTTAAAGATCGCCCGTAGATGCTTTAAACCAGGATTACATTTTAAAAATTCTTTAGATCCGTTGTTTCTTTTTCTTCTTTTTGTAGGGCCTCAGCGGGCGTAACGCAGATTTTTACACTTTTATTTTGAGATGCGCATTTTATAATAGTTTATTTGTCAATTCTTAAAAGATTTAGGTGAAAATAGTTAATGAAGTCCTTCATGGTCTGTTTCAGTCTTCATGGACAATAGAAGAAATGGTAACAAATGGATGATAAAACGTTTCGGATCCCCCAAGTTGAACAAAATGTATGCATAACTTGGTATTATGTTTTGTTATACACATTTCGATGATTTGTTTGACACTCTTCCAACGAGTTCTCGTATAAACTGATATAAAATCTCCTGCGTGCTTCAAAATTCCATTTGATACATTGCTTGAAACACGTTCAGAATACGCTCTGTACCCTCTATAGTCTGAGCAGTGACAAGATGGCGTATTTCCAACGAGCGCTTCTTCTATTTTGTGTCGCTGCTGTCACTGTCTTCCACAATCGCCTAGTAGAAGCTTCTACCGCCGGCGAAGCCGCTAAAACGCTCTCCTCAGCAAAGGAAAATATTGCTTCAACAGAGATGGGAGCACATGACTACATGCTGCGACTGTATCATGAGCTTGCAAGAAATGGAAAAGTTCTAAACCGCGGAGCTGTCAAAGGAAATCAAGTTCATGGCTTTATTGACAACGGTGAGTTCCATTTGTTTGAAACTGATTCAAAGCGTCACTTCAGGATTTTACAAGCTTTTTTAATGCTACCTTCATAGCTTCTTTGCGAACGCGCAAGTTGCTTGCTTGCAGTTATTGTTGTAACTTCAAAGCATTTCATATCCCTAGTTAAAATTTACATTTCATTTTACAACGCAGAGAACTTTATTATTTGCCAAGTTGAATTTTAACATAGCTCGAAAAACTCTCAGTTAAAGTCGGGAACTCGACTGTTCGGTATATCCAGTCAAAAATATTCCCTATTCGATGAATCGCGGTTTGTTTGGAGTAGAGCGTTACGTGGCAGACAACCTTTTGAAAAACCAAGGCCAGGCTTACAAGGCGTATAAAAAAATGGCTTTTTATCACTGATAAGAAACTTTCAGATATTTCGCAACTTCTTTGAATTGTTGAGACGTTGCCTCGGGCCGTTGACTGAAGAACCAAAACTATTAAAAAAAATTTCTCCGAAAAACCAAAGCACAGAACAAAAAAAAAAAGCAGAGAATTTAAAACAACAGATATCCTAGACATAAACATTGGTACACGACACCGTAAAACACTTCCTGTTTTTTGGCAACGTTCTCGAAATAGCTGATAAGAATCTATGCTTATCGAGCGAAGTCCACGATGCAAGTTAATCGTAGGAATCTTAACTTATCCAAATCCTTCTAGTCAGTTTCTTGATGGAGCTAGCGAAGTTTATCGCTAGTCTTTTCCTTTAATCGCCCGAGGGCCGAGGACGCCACATTTTGACGTTTTTTTCTACTTCGAAAGACGGAAAAAACCTGGGAACGAGTTCCCATATGGCATGTGGTTTCTTTCAAGGTCGCCTCCGCAGAAAAACCAGTTATTATGCAACATGTTCTCGAGAGTGGAATATGTAATTTCTGTCGGTTGAGCGTGCGAATAAGACAGAAATTTATATTTCTACGGCACGGGAACAAAAGGGTCTGGGTACGATTGGTGTAAGGCATGATGGGTATCATGCTGTCTATGAAGTGTTAGTTCGTCACGTGGTGAGCCAATCTAGGCCTGCATCAGTCTCTTTAACTTTTGTTTTCTTTTTATATATCGTTATTGTTTTGTAACAAGAAACACCTTGAACCCCGGAGGGTTTGTGGCATTGCATTGGTTCGGGAAATACGTTTCCAGTTTTTGTTCCTCACAGAGGTTTTTTTTTCGGTATTTCGTATCCGGCAGTGTCACAGGTTATCGGGTAATCGGGTAGTTACGTTGTTCATGACTGCCGCTGGTGCGAGGCCGAAAGAAACCAAAATAAACCTAATGGATTGCATTTGTCTGTGCAGTGAAGTTGAAATACGATAATCATAAAATATCACCCAGCGTTGAATATATGATAATGATAATTATGTGCCATAAAGACCACTTTCAGAAATGGCGACCACCTTTACATTCCTTGGTATTTATGTTAATTAGACCTAGTGGCCTCTATCCTGCGAGCAGATAGATGGCTTCTCCTACGCTTCCCGAGAGAGGGCTATACACTGGTCTTATGGTAGCAGATAAAAAGAAAAAAAGTAAACGTAGTCCCTGGACAGGATTTGAACACGGAGCTTCGGCTTATAGGAACACATGTTTTTTGTTTTCTAGCATCTGGAATAGGATCACTATAATTCATCGATGATTAAGCCTAAGCGCTGATTTAGAAATGGTTAGCTTTGTTGTTACGTGGCAGAACCTTTCTCGTTAGTTGTCTAAAATAATTTGCTAGCGAGTGTTATCGCATGTTTACAGCCCGGTCTTCTCACAAATAAATTAGATTATTGTGTTTAAACAAAAAAAACGGCGACTCGGTACTTTAGTGGTTAGGAGCGGTGTGACAGGTGAGCTAAGTTCGAATCCCGAGTCCGGATATCTTGGTTGTGTTTTAAAAGAAAAATGGTCAATTCCCAGAATTCCTTTCCAACTGTTAGTGCCATGAAATAGTGATAATCGTATATTCAAGGCCGGTTGATACTATATGATTATTGTAATACCAGTCTCGAGAATGAGTTGTCTTGTGAAAGTCTTTACCGTTGCTTCACTGGTTCTCAGTTATCAGCACATTTGCATAATACGGAAAATGACTGCGACAAATGTCGCTTAATCAATGCGTTTCAATTGTTCTTTTTTTTTTTAGCAGGAGTTCCCCGGCTCAGTGTTACTATATGTATAGCTTTCTACCTTTATACATATTAAAGTGTTCACTATACAGACAAGGATATTCTCTTTTGAATAATGACGATACTAAAGATAAAAGCCAATGACGATTGCTGACTTACGGGACTCAAGTTTCTCCTTCTTTCTAAATCTTGTAGATGGATCCAGTGATCGTATTTTCAAATTCAACATCTCCATCCCTCGGCAGCAACACATTAGGTTTGTTGAATTGGCAATTCACAAACTTCCTTCCACACAACCGCAGACATCTCAAAACTTCACAATCACGATTAACATCATTGACATCTGGAACAGTAGTCTTCTCGCAACCCAAAAGGTTACCATGGGAACGACCGGTTGGATAAGCTTTCCTTTGCGGAAATCCACCATCCGTCGATGGAACCGCTATCCACTTCGTAACGCGGGAATTTCTGTGCAAGTTAGTGACATGTCTAGCTCGGTTCAGTTTTCGACGCGACAGACCAACGCAACTTTTGAGCCAATTTTGGTCGTTCACTGCAAAGACCCAGAATCTTTTCATCCCTTTCAGCAGAATTCACATCATGCACATCGTGCCGGAAGATCAGTTCACTCTGGCTTTGCCGGAAAATGCCAGATTCACAATTTAACAATCTACTTCAAAGACCTCGGTTGGGACAAATGGTTCATTGCACCCAAGATGTACTCAGCGAATTACTGCGGGGGGACCTGTCTCGATCGTTACAATACCCAGATGATGAGCAACCACGCCTTGGTTCAACTTCTTGTTCACCAAAAGGAGCCTGGTCGAGCGCACGCCCCCTGCTGTGTACCCAACAACATGTCAGCACTTTCCGTGTTATACTTCGGTGGTCCAGGAAAAAGCACCTATGTTTTGAAGACAGTGGATGACTTTGCAGTCCAGTCTTGTGCTTGTCGTTGAAAAACCAAAAGCCATTTAACAACTAAAGGACAGTTAGGTTACATAGACTAACCATAGTAAAACCAACTACCGTTTTACTGTTGTTGGATAAATAGAAACCAGTAGAATACTTAGCTTGCAACTTTTTTTTTATCTGTTAACTGCGTGATTACTTGCGTGATACCCGTCTTCTGTTTTTTTAAGGAGCAAGGATGGCACAGTCGGCTAGTGCGCGGCCTTGGTGCAAGAGGTCTTGAGTTCGATTCCCGGATCTCGCATCCTTGTTTCGACTTCTTTCCTTTCCGTGTAGCTAAGTAGCTTTAAATACCCGTAAAACGGAGCACTGATGGAGAGGGGGGAGTAAAATGAGCGCACCGTCGACCTCAGGTTTGTCAGTTGAATTACTGTTACGAGTTATCGACGTTAAATATGGTTGCTTTACTTTACTTTACTTTATTACAGAAGCGATTGTATCATTAGTTAAGCAGCGTAGGCTATTTACTAGTTGCTAATACGGAGTGAAAAATTGTAGCCGATGTGGCGCGATGGGGTCAGCTGGTTCGAAGCCGGTCGGTGTAACGATCAGACCCGGGTTTCTCGAAGCATGGTTTGCGCTAACCAGCATTTTAAAATACCATGGAGACCCATAGGTTTTGATACCTCTTAACTAACGGTTTGTGCTAACCAGGCTTCGAGCAACCGGCCCCAGAGCGTCTTTGTTTAACACTTCGAAATAACTTATTGCTTCTTTCTCTTCGACACGAGGACACGTTCTCAGAGCTGAGGCCACTTAAAGAGACTTCGAATGTAATGCTACCGAGCGCCACCATGTTTTGTACTAATGGCGACTTATATATAAACTCCTGAAGCCTGCAAATCTCTTTGTCTCTAGACCCCTTCGTTTTCTCGTACGAAGCCCCCGCCGGCTAGAACAAACGCTGGGATCTAGGAACGAGAATGCTCAGGGCGTGGTTACTTTTCCTGTTAAAGTGGCTCAAACCAGTTTCAACGCTTTCAAGAAACTCTCTTATAAAAACGATTGGCACCTGTAACACCAGTTATTGCTGAACAAGATACGTTCATTATTGTGATGTAATAAGTCACCGTGGCAAAAGCAAAGCCCTGTAAAAGCACCCTTTATTTGTCTTTACTTGCCCATACCTCAATAACGAACTCGATGACCCCATTTTGTTATTGCTCAGTGGAAAGTGATCAAAAGGCCAAGATGAAACTTTCTGCAAAGTTCTGTGGAGCGGACTCAGAGCCACCTTAACTCTGTGATTTTTTGAAGGTAGCTTTGATTCCGCTGCAAACTTCGTAGAAAGTTTCAATTTGTTCTTCTGATTAATTTCCACCAATAAATAAATGGGGGTCACAGAGTTCGTTTTTGAGATGAGCAACTGAAGCCAACATATCGAGGTGTTTTTGCTCGGCTTTCCCGTTGCCAAGGTTACTTATTACGTTACAACAATGTCTGCATCTTGTTTGAAAATAATCGGTGTTTCATATGGTACCACAACATTGCCACGCTGTTACGTCAAACAGTGTTGTAGTGTCAATCGTTCTAAAGAGGAGGTCTCTTCAAAGTGTTTAAACTAACTTACTGATTAGCCAAGAGGCACAATACATGGCGGGAAAGCTCTTACTATCGATTAGGCATGTCCCAATTGCTCTAGGCACTTTTTGGCGTTTTGAGCAAACTTCGAGCATTTTTTCACATTTGAGCTCTTTCAGTTCTGGGCTAGGTCAGGGCAACATTTAATCTTGAAGAACAGTTTTAGGTTCTTGTACGATCGTGAAATTGAATTATTTAACAGACAAAAAGTTACATGATTGAAATGATCTATTGTAGATTCAGGGTGTGAAACCGTACCAGCCTTCAAAATGTATAACACTTAAGGACTATTCTTTATTCTTTTATCATTTCTGGTTCCAATTCTTTGGTAAAAAGTAAGCATATTTATGAAAATCTCCAAGGAAATGTTCGCAAAATGTTTAGCAACTTTTAAGCATGATTTTTAAATTTCGAGCAATTTCTTGAAAGTTCGAGCACCATTTGACCACTTTCTTCGCCATTTTTGTAGACCGATTTGGGGTTTCCAGCACAATCGGGACAGTCCTGCTAAAGATGGTATGAGAAACGTTAACTGTAGGGAAAGAAATGGAAACTGTTGGCTCCAAGGCATGAGCTTTGAATAAACACAACAGTGGCTTTAGTCGCTGTTTTCAAAAGATGTTACTTGTAGAAGTCGGCAATAAATAGAGGTAGAAGCACTTGACCTTGAAGCGTGTAACGAGCAACTCTTTCCCGTGGAGCAAAGCTGAGGATTTAGGCGACCAATTTCATGCCCAAATGTGGACAAAAATAAGATCGAGGCTGTACGCGCAGCAAAGTGCGCTAGCTACGTCATATCATATCATATCATATATCTTTATTTACCCTCGGACTTTTAGAGTAGCTTGGTGTAGCTAATATCTCCGAGCATTTACCCTCCCAACCATGATACACCGCAGAAGACAGACCACAACACCGGGAACTACATGCCCTACTCTTGTGCGGGTTCTTTTACGTCTCACAGGATTATGAACATTGAAGGGTTGTGAGACGGGACCTCCGGCTTATCGTCCTTATCCGAGAAGACTAGAGAGCCTAACCATTTGCAGATGTAATTACAAAGGCAGCACTTTCTCCTCAGTTATTTGAAGACCCTGAGTGCCGGTCCGGCCGGAGTTGAACTCACGACCTCCCGCGTGACAGCCCGGTGCTCAACCAACTGAGCCACCGGTGCGCGGTTAAAAGACGTTACATCCAAATAAGCAACATCCAAATAAGGAAATTTTAAACTAAAATAACCCCAGCTCTAAGCCAGAGACGGCGCGAAGATATGAATTTTATTTCAAGTGGTAAAAGCAATTATATTGTTTTTAACACGAGAAAATAAAATTCATATCTTCAAGCCACTGAGTAATTTTCATTTTATTATACAGGAGTGTCTTACTCGCCATTTTTCTTTCAAACACAAAGAACAAACTTTATCGCAAATTCGTCCGGCTCGGCGGCAGGAATTTCTTCAATTCTCGCATTTCCTTGCAAGGAATTCCTTGAATAATTTTACGTCGTATGAAGATTTATTTTTCGTGTTAGCATTTTCTTGTTTCTCAGAGATGGATTTTCCGTCAGCTTCAGAGAACTGACGACATATCGCGCCACTGGAGTTCAAAGACAGTTTAAGGGCGGCCCCTTTCTTTTCTATTACACATTCCGAGTTTGCGCAATGAAGATAAATATCCGGGTTAGAAGAGAAGGTCACTGCAAAATGACAATCCTTTTTTTATCGATTAATAGAAGGTTCACGAGGAGAACAGCGTTTAATCAAATTTCAATCTTGAAATAGCTTTCTAACCTTGTGAAATTCGTGTTAAAAATACACACACGCAGGCCGCCATCTTGGATTATACATGACGTCATTGAGCTCGGTTGATCCCAATTTTCTCTCGGAAATGTGAACAACATGAACGGTGTTTCGTCCGTCTGACCTATTTGAGCAATTTATGTTGCTGAACAAAAAGGCATGACTGGAAAACGGAGAAGACGAATAAACAGCTTTGTGTGTTCAAGCTTCTTGCAAAACTTCCCGTTGAT
This sequence comes from Montipora foliosa, assembly GCF_036669935.1. NCBI lineage: Eukaryota > Metazoa > Cnidaria > Anthozoa > Scleractinia > Acroporidae > Montipora > Montipora foliosa. Next base: position 4,068,168 of record NC_090870.1, on the reverse strand, counting down.
CTCAATGACGTCACGTATACTCCAAAATGGCGGATTGCCTTTGTGCATTTTTAACAAGGATTTCACAAGGTTAGAAAGTTATTTCAAGATTGAAATTTTGGTTAAGAGCTGTTCTCCTCGTGAACTTTCTATTAATCTATATAACAAAAAAAGGATTATCATTTTGGAGTAAACTTCTCCTTGAGGTAAAAAAAATTCCGTCAACGTTTATTAAGGTGGCTCGAACCAGTTTCAACAATTTCGAGGGAATATCTAATTGAAGGAATAAACTCTAGATATATAGATAGAATAATTGCTTAACAAGATGCAATCATTATGACGTAATAGCCTTAATTTACCCAGGCAACAAAAGATCCATATAAACTCCCCTTTTCATTTTATCTTAAAACGCTTATAAAACGAACTTGATGACTTGATTTGACTTGATGAACGGTACTGTAACAATGCAGTTACGTGAGACAGCCGTGTAGATTTAATCGTTGCACGTAATATAGCTTGTTGAAAGTTTGAAACTGCTTTCAGCGGCCTCCTTAAGAAAAAATCGACTTAAGGAAATAAGCAATAACCAACCATCACCACTGATAAAAAGAAGCAAGGCATTTTTATTTATTTGCTAACGCCAAGTGTCTACGATCATTTCAAAACAGAAAATTCAATGAAATACGTACATTTACATAATTTAGCAGCAATTCAGAGAACAACTACTTCGATAAACTTACCCTAGCGTAACGCACCTGCCTAAAAGCCACACTTTTTAATTGGAACTAATACTTCATCATCATCAATATTGCAGCAGCTTTTATGGTTTCATAGGTTAAAATAATACTTGTAATGGTTTAAGTTAAAATACATCATTTCCAATCCTGTAGAGCATTGAACCAGATGGGCATTTCCACGTTTACTTTCGCTTTTAGAGCAGTTTCCACGCTACGCATAGTGATTGGTTTAAAACTCTCGTGCCATTTTATCGAGAAGGAAAACCAAAACCAATCGCGACTTGCACGCGCGATTTTCCCGCGCTTTGAGCTTGGATTGGTTCCGTTGCACCTGCTGTGATTGGTCGAAGCAATTACTTTGTCATTTCTTTTACGACACTCAATAGGCCTTTTTCGGTATATTAAAATTCAGCTTGAAAGAGAGGTTTAGAGGACAGAGGAAAAGGAAAGTGGATGATATGCAACTATATTTCACATTCATTCCAACATGTTTCCATTGTTTTCGTCCTCACTGTCTCAGTATCAAGCTGAATATCTGATATTTCGAAAATGGCCTATTGAAAACCGGTCTATCATCACTGAAACGGCAAGCGTCCGACCAACAATTCCGTTTTGACAATAATTGAAGAAACTCGTTTGATATGAGCTCATTACTTGCCTGTAAGCTCCAGATATCAAGAAACTTCTTAGAGGAGAACAGAAAGTTTGAATGTGAGAATTTTCAAGCTTTCATGACAAGTAGTATCCTCGGAGACCCAGGGGCAGTTCGTAGTGCACTGGAAATGTGTAACCTCGCCAACTTTTCTTCGCCGCCATTTTGTTTGGCGAGTTGATACTTTTCTTGTGCCTCACTGCCCCTGGGTCTCCAAGGATGGACAAGAAGCAGCCTGTCGTAAAATATCTCTATCGCGGATGTCGACTAAAACAGTTTTCGGGCCACAAATCTTTCGAAAGTATACACGGAAACAAGGAAATAAAAAAGGAAAAAGTATTTGAAATATCATTTGCTATGAACGCGCGTCATCACAGGTTAAAGGCATCAACAAATTTTAAAAAACTGTTGTATACATTTCTGCTAAAATATTTAGGTAGCGGATTTTTCAGACAACTATTTTCGACAGCGTTAATTCTGTAATATTTTTTCACGCTGACACACCAAAGGCAATAAGTTTTCGTTTGAGAAATTGCCTGCCTTTACCTCGGCCCTCACATGTTTATGCGCTGAGGAGGCTCATAACATCACAGGAGTTGAACCCAAGACCGATCAGTAAATCAGATTCTCCTAACATCTGTTCAGGCTTAAAAAAGCGCCTTCAGATTTTAAGATTATGAAACTTATTATCTTCCCACTCTCGGTCAGACAATGAATTAAACGAAGACCTCCGATGCAAGGGAAAACTGCGTTAGAATGCAGTACCCTGCAATGAGTTCGAATTATTCATGTTTAAGCCCAGAAAACCCGCACTACTTCGAGAACCTTGACTGGCAAACTTTTAAAGGCGGCTGGCTGCCAAGGAAAACTTTTCAAAAACTCGGTTCCACACTTCTCACGAGAAGGCGTTGACAAGGTACTGCGGAATCCTGGGTTGAAGTGTTGGAGGATCGAATGCGCGCCTGCAATACACGGCTCTGGCCGGCGGGCTCTTGTCCTCAAGACACAGCATATCTGAATGATTTTTGGACTGAAATATTCGCTTGTACGCCGATCTGTATTCTTTGTCGAAACAATCTAAAAGACAAGAAATAGATTCAACTAAGTACGTGGGATGCTATGCATACCACGTTATAAAACCAGTTGAATTATTTTGTTTTATTTTTTCATCGTAATCACAAATGTGCATACCCCAGGGATAGCATATTAACCAGTTGATAAGAATCCCGTATGATACAACCGGAGCCATCGGGCCCCAGGAGCGAGTAAGTTCCTACTGAGCCATCGAAACAACTGAGATCTGGTGATAGCTTGCTTTATATTTAAAACTGTCGCGTGATTTCGAAAATGGCGGCCACCTTTGACCACATGAAGCAAGACTTTGCTTTTTTAGTATTCATGGACACTGCGGATGAGACATTGCGATGGAACAGATGTAAACGGAATTTGCGGTAGTGAATTCACAGTTCGCATCACCTCCTAGAAAAAATCGAAATTAACTGCTATGAAGTTGATCAGGTACAAATGTGCAAAGGAAAGAAATATTGTACGTATATAGTCTAATAAATATCATTAAATCACAAGTCTACTTGTGGGAAAGTTGTTTTCTGTATCATTTTGCGACGTTCCGATTGCGTGGATCAGGAAATCACAACAACATGCACGGGCTGAGAAGCCGACACGTTCGCGGGGGTGAGTCGAGTTCAAGTATTCATTTTCCAGAGTACAGTCGAAGCTAATTACAAGCCGCGAGGTCACAGTTCATTTCACGTAGTATGCTTCCCTCAATTCAACAAATGAGCACTGAAATCGACAAGAATTCCTTTCTGAGGACAATGAATACGAGAAAAATACGAGCAACATTAAACACTGCACGAGATGTAACGCTGATAAATAATAAAGCAGCTTTTTACTCGGATTACCTGAAAGGTATCCGAGTTATAATCTCGGTTGACTTTTTTCGGTGCAACAAAAAAAAGCTGTGCGCGATAACCGCTAGGGAGAGGTTGTAATTGAAGATATAAACATCTTCCAGATACAAAACAAACTTGTGAACACACGAACCTAAACTTTCGCAAAGGATAAACATTACGGACAGGAAGGCGAATGAAAGGATCCTAGATACGAAAGTTTAAGGCCCGTTTTAAACGTCGCGTTTTACATGTGCCGAATCTAATGCAAATGTCATTTCCCCTCATAAAGAGAAAATGACAACTAACGGCATCGTAAAAATTCGAAAGCCACAAACCCGCCTAAAACGGACACAGGTTTGCCCTCCGATTGCACAGAAAAGACGAGGACAACTGTACGTAGAGGTAAGTAAAGTTTCTTTCTACATTTACAGCTTATTTTAGCATTCATAAGCTCAAAGTTAATTTTCCCATACAAAGGCTATAAGTAGTATAACCAGCTTGGGCTGCCTGTGATGTAATATGATTGATCTTGAGACCCAAATCATTACTGAACTGAAAAGGATTAATCTCTGGCTCAGAGCTAACAAGTTAAGACTCAATGTTGCCAAAACAGAGTTTATGATCATTAGATCGCGTCAAAAATTGCAGTCTTTAAATAACAAGACAATAAATATTAATGTAGACGGCGTCAAAATAACCCAAACAAATCATAGCAAAGCCGTCGGACTGGACACAGATGAAAACCTATCCTGGAAGGAGCACATAAACGCAATGTCGAAAAAAGTCGCTTCCTGTATCGGTGCACTTAAGCGAGTGAGACCTTTTATTTCTATGCACACTGCTATTAAAATATACAAAGGTCTTATTGAACCACATTTTGATTACTGAAGTGTTGTTTGTATTATTTATTTCATTTATTTATTTATTTATTTATTCATTTATACACTTTCACCACAACTGTGGTGGGGGTCGCACAACAGAGAGAGGCTCCAACTGATTAAGTGCGCCCTTTTTACCCTCCCAACCATGATATACCACAGAAGACAGACTACATGCCCTCCTCTTTGCGACAAGTGTGCGGGTTCTTTTACGTCCCACAAGATTATAAACATTGAAGAGTTGTGAGACGGGACCTCCGGCTTATCGTCCTTATCCGAAAAGACTAGAGAGTCTAACCATTTGCAGATGTAATTACAAAGGCAGCACTTTCTCCTCACTTATTTAAAGACCCTGAGTGTTGGTCCGGCCGGAGTTGAACTCACGACCTCCCGCGTGACAGCCCGGTGCTCAACCAACTGAGCCACCGGCTTTTCTCGACAGCTGAGTGAGAAACTTCAAAAACTACAAAATCGTGCTGCCAGAGTTGTTACTAAATCAAGTTATGATACGAACTCTGGCTATCTTCTCAACTCGCTTAGATGGGATAACTTCTCAGTTAGAAGGGTGGAGCAAAAGGCAAATTTGATGTAGAAATGCGTTAATAAGCTCGCCCCAGCTTATCTTTGCAACACGTTTACTCGGAGAACTTTGTCCCATGATCTTCGCGATACAAGAAAAAATTTGTATTTACCGAAACCAAGAACTGACTACTTGAAACGTAGCTCCAGTTACAGCGGAGCTTATCTATGGAATGATCTTCCAGAGGAACTTCGCACTACAGAATCTCTAGGCATCTTCGGCAAGAGAGGCATTAATAAACGGTTCTCTGTATCGGAATCCCCCCCCCCCCCCCCCTTTCCCGGCAAAATATGTAAACCAGTAAATGAAAATTATAAATGTAATGTACATTTTTCTGTTATTAAAATACTGATATTTTGACCGTGTTTTTTAAAATAAAGTTTTCATTCAAGTTTTCAATCGCACGCGAGCAAAATGTTTCAACCATGCGAATTCTACCGCACTCATCCTGTGAGGAGCCGCAAACATCTAAGCCACAGCATGAAATATATACGCTCCAGTTTCTCTTTGATAAGAATTTAAGTCAGCGATTTTGAATGCCCAACACACGAAGCCCATATTCTTACAGTGACCGTAAGCAAAATTTCTCAGGATATAAAGTGCACTTCCAGAATCTGGAAGTCCGTTGTGATTGGTCTACGTAAATTCCGGGTCGTCTTAGCAGACTCTCGCGAGGGAGGAACGCGTGACGAAACCCCAAGTGTGTCTGCGTGGAAGGCCACTTTCGCCGTCGGCAACAACGAAAAGATACTGTAGCGCATAAGCTAGAATTATATTCTGTGGTTTTCGAAAATGTCGAACATCATCAACATCTCTGTTCGCGACGTACATGATGTTGTTGATTGTGTGGCTCTTTTATATGAGAAGGGAAAGAGCAGAAATTCAATTTTTGCGGAAAAAAGAATTTCGGGCACAACTTCCGCGGAGTGTCAAAATATTGAGCAAGAGTGAAGGGCCCACCACAGGCCCTTCAAGGTCAGTGTGAGGTAAAGCTAACAAAAATAAAAGTATTTGTATGGGAATCGCGATAAAAGACTTAAGAAGACAATTATACCAAAAAAAATTTCAATTAAAAAGCCTAACCTTATTGCCATTGTGGGTCGCTTCCTTCCTGTGTGGTTTTTTTTCCAGATTCGACGCGATTTGAGCCGTTTTTAATTCCTCAGTTGTCAACGGTATAATAATATCCGAAGGCTGCACTCTAGATTGTCAACAGCCCACCAATTAAGATTAAACTTTCGTTTCAACCTCGCTCGTCCAATCACAGTCACGCCTTCTTCGTGTTGACAAACTTCAAAAACACATTCAAAAAAACGTGTCGTTGACAAACTACGGTCTAGGACCCCAGTTAGGGCTCAGTTTGTTAAAGCGGGCAGGGTTATTACAAAGCCAGTTACAAAGTTCCACCGTCCAACATTGCTGAGAAATGCACCTGCCGAAAGTGTTTTTTGGTTTTGATCTAGTCAGGGTTCGTGCTCGATTTTGTCTGTAAAATTCCAGGAGTATTCAAGGAGTTTTCAAGAACAAGAAATCGAGTTTTCAAGGAGTCTTTATAAGAAGATTTCCATGCCATACATAGTGTTTCAGTGTTTTCTTTGCTGAAAAAGCCTCCCTTGATATTCCTTACCACATCCTGCAAGTTGAGTGCACGCATGGACATTTTAATTTTAGGTTTAAATGTTTCCCTAATAGTCAATTTTGGGCTCAGTTTTTGAAATGTCTCTTTTACCTTAGCATGATGCAATCTCAACAATTTTCACCCAAGCAAAAATTCAAGGAGTTTTCAAGCAGTTTTCCGTAAAATCCTTTTTTTCAAGGGCTTTTCAAGTGCCCTTGAAGTCTAAAATTAAATTCCAGGGCTTTTCAAGGACTTCAAGGGGCTGCACGAACCCTGTCTAGTGGACTAACTACCGCCTGAGGTCACCCGCATTGATTCCGATGTGGGTGGTATTGGGTAACGAAAGGCAATATTCCTTTGTTCTCTTGTGGTCTTTAAATGAGTGCCAGTTTCCTGTTTTAAAATTGCACTTCTGAGAGGATCCTTTGAACAAGATTCTCGGGATAATCTCTTTCACGTAGGCGTGATTTAAAATTTTAGACGAGCTCTTCAAATCTTTCTTAGAAGAGTTTGCTCTGAGAAGTCTCAGACCCTCGCCTTTGATGAAGCCTTTTTTTACTCCCGGTGAGTGCCACGAGAAGTGCGTTCATTGAAATGTTTCAATAGGTTTGAAGTGCGTGCGCACATCAAGGACTGAATTGCCCTTGAACTTTTCGCCTTTGTAAATGTTTGTATCCAGAAATGTTGTTTCTGTATCTGAAATTTCAATCGTTCATTTAATTGTGGGATGGTGTTTGTTTGCTTGTTCAATGAACTGCTTTATCTCCTCTCCCTTTAGAGTCTAGAGGGAATATATGACGTCACTCTACATATCGTTTCCAAACGAGCGGTTTTAATGCGCTTTGGCTTAAAATGTCTGTTTCAACCTTAGCAATGAAGATATTGGCAAAGGCGACTGCCATTTTTGTACAAATGTCTGTTCCATGGGTTTGTAGGTACTGTTGACCACGTGACTTTTTCCTCACCTTTTGCCACGCCTGCTTTTCGCAGTTTGACGGGAAGTGTTAGGGTTAACTTTCAAGTTAAAAATGGGAATATGTAGGTCTCTTACCAATGTCTATGTATTCCGCGCCACAAGCAGTTAGTGTCAGGAAAAGAAGCTCTCGATACACGCTCCTGAAAGGAACAAGAACAGATCACCATTTCACTGACTGTCTAAAACGAATTGCATCATTCATTGAGAGACCAAATCCTCCGGGAATTTAATTCTATTATTCTGCAAACGTTTCCTTTTGTTTTCGTTGAAAAACATGGCTGTTGATCACGTGAGTGAAAACCACCTAATTTTAGAACGTCTCTTCTCGCCAGGTATTTCCAACTTGGCGAGTCAATGTCTGGCGTCTCCGATTACGTCACAATACCATGAGTCAACCTTTGAACTCAAGCGGGAAAAAGAACATCCTTGAAATCACTCGGTCTGAGAATATTATCGCTAATAAAAGGAGTGCTAGTTGTTCGTTTCAAGTCAAAGACTCCTCGTGGCCTCTGTAAGTTACCTTATTATAGGAAATTGACGCTCCATGAAATTAAGGTATTGGAAATTAACGCGACTTAAATTAACGCGATTTTAATGTAAAGCCACTTTCGAATAAAGAAAATTAACACTAAGGAGAAGGTACAGTTTTACAATAAAGGAACTTAACGCGATTAAGACACAGTTGGTGGTGACTGCTAGAAGAAATTTATTCAAAACTGGATGCAAAAAAGTCACTGAACAAAACTGAGCCCTCTGGACAGCAAAACAGTCCTCAAAATTCCGATAAATGTAGGGGTTAACGGAAAGGAAGAAAGTTTGTACCTTATTTTATTGTTTTTTAGGTGTCATGAATGTCTGGAAAGGTTTCAGAATCAGGGTTAAAATAATGGAAATTAAGAGCGCGGAAATTAACGATGCACTTTATTAACGTCGCGGAAAATAACGCGAATTTTAACGATTCGCGTTATTTTCATGGAGCGTTTTCTAGTAATTTTTTGGTGAGGGTAAATACACCTGTTGCTCTTTACTTGAGGACCGCGGAGTCTAGGGGACACATTATGATGTTAACTGTCTGTATTCCTTGGGGAGAAGAGCAAGGAAGTCTTTGTGACGCTTAGTGCGACTTTCGCATGACCTTGAAACAGTGTTCGCAATTTGTTTCACGAACCAGTGTTTGGCAAGATTAAAATAAAGTTTCTCCTTATTCCCGCCAAGGAAACTCCTAATATGGGCAGTAAACAGATCGATTACCCAATCACATTACTGCATTTCAAATGACGTCACTCAAAGCAAAATGCCGATCGCTTTCCAGAAGGTTCTATGGGGAGATGACGTTGTTTGAATCCGCGTTCGCAAAGCCAATGAAAATTACAATACAATACAATACATACCAGAAACCCATAAGGGTTGAAACGTGTAACGCGCGCTCACAGCTTCCGAATATTCAGTGCGAACTGATTGGTTGAATGTTTCAGTGCTAAGTACCATATTTGGAAACCCCTCGCTCTTGTTGTTCCAAATATGGTACTTAGCAAATTGAAAATTCAGAAGCTTGTTTCCCAGCACACAAGGGGCCGTTACACGTTTCAACCTTTATGGGTTTCTGTACATACTTAATTGACCGCTCCCCATAGAGGCTTTTCAGGGTCAATGAAACAGTAAACGAAACAACAACAACAACTGTTAAGAATTCCAACTGGCCGAAGGCAAACCAGTTGGCTATTTACCAGTGCAGCTGGGAAGTTGAACCAGGGACTACCAGGAACAAATTCATTGAGTGGTCAGAGCGGGTCTTGAACCCGGGATCTCCGGATCTCAAGGCAAGCGCCCTAACCACTGGGCCACACTGCCTCACCGCACTCGTTTGTTTTTGTTCGATACGCCAATTAAATGTTTTGCATTTTGGTTTACGTTCTGTTTTTACGTTTATTTTTCAAGGTCATATGAAAGTCGCTCTATCAAAATCTTTGTGCATATGATTACGTGCACTTCCGGAAATATCTGAAATTTTGACAACACCTCCTGGCTTTGGTATAAAGAAGACCACATCTCTGGCCGAGTCACTTTGTTAACTAGTCAGATGTTAAGCTACCCAGTTGGCCCGCACGCGAGTGTTTTGTCGCTGCATTCATTTTCTTTGGGTTCTTATCGCTTTAAATATATTTGAATGTCTTTCTGATTCCTTTATCAGTGCCAATGGAGCATTACTGTCAGCACGTACCATTTTGCGTTGGGGTTGATGTTCTTTTGTCTATTGCGTTCTTCTAAAAGTATGATAGTTGGACTGGTAACATCATTTTCCTGAACATGGGCGACAACTGACTGCATAACGCTGCAATAAAACAGTGAACAACAGTTAGTTCAACCGGCCATTCCAGCCCTGAGCGTATTGCTTTTAGATCATCCTCTGGTCATTATTTTTCGTTAACAGGGGAACCCATTTGGTGTGTATAGGGAATCGTGTGAAGTCGAGTGCCTTTCGTGATTTTGTGGGCACGAGTGATGTTTTTGAAAGTTCTGAAAATTCGCAATTTGAGGACTTTCAAAACATCACGAGTGACCATTAATCACGAAATGCACGAGCAAGTTCATACGATTTTTTATTTATTTTATACTCAACAAAATCACTCCATGGCTTTGTTTCCACAGCACTCTATAACATTTATGCATTCGTCATTGACTGATCAGAAACGTGATATTTTGTCGAGTATATAATAAAAAGGGTTACACATGGCACGTCAGACGTTAGTACAAATTTCCCGCCATAAGTTGTCACTTACTTCAACACTCATTCTTTTGCTACGTAACCTAACCGTGTGTCTCAGGCCCCAGTTGTTCAAACCACCGATAGCGCTATCGGCCGGATAAATCACTATCCATTGGATAATAGCAAGACCAAATTGCTCTACCCCATGGACAGTGATTTAACGATGGATAACGTTATCCACCTCAGAGGGGGGAGGGGAGAGGGGGGAGGTTAGGGGGCTCTCGGTTCACCGATGTGAAAGTAAAAAAATTTGAGTTGATAGCCCGTCGTCATAACGACTGAAGAAGACAATGTCAGTCTATGATGATGATACAAATGCCCCTAAAATGATCCTGTGTAGACCAGGAAAGGCCGTCTCCCGTCACTGCACCCTCAATCGTTTACGAACCCTATAGTTACTAAATTCATCAGTACTACAGGTATTTTACCTTCTAGTTGTCAAGCCTTTGTCCATAAGAGAGCCTTGCTGGTCCGCTAGTAAACAAAAACAACGACCAAATTGGTGAGCATGAGATTTGAATCGGAAAGAGCGACACGGTAATCGTTATTCTCCTCCCGATTTTCAAGTAATTGCTTCGACCAATCACAGCAACCCCACGGTAGGCAGGATGCAGATAGAATAGGGCAATATCACCCACGTAATAAGATTTAAACCATTAAAAAAAATCTCAGGCAAAACACCAACCTGGCGCATTCCAGAGCACATACAGTGGCACCATGTCGTATTCCTCTCTGTCTCCGTCCCAGGACGTGGACACGAGGACCTGGGTACCAAGCCCGGAGATACTGCGACGATCCTATGACGTAACAAAATCCGGGAAAGCATTGAGCATGTGAGGTCAAAGGCTACTATGCGAGAGCCGCATCAAGTCGATAATTGCGACGTAAGCCTGTCTTGTGATGTATTTTTGTGAAAATCATTAGATGTTTATGTTTTGCGATTGATTTCAACTTTTTTTTAGAAAGAAAACTATAGGAAGAGATTATAAATCATGACCTATAACCAAAACACAGCGAAGAACTGCGGGGGTAAATGGCCTTCCTTCACGCTGGAAGACGCCAGAGCATTGAATGAGTTCACTCAAACAATGAGCTTTAAACCGCTAAGTATAAAGACAAAGGAAGTAAGACCTTACTGTTGTTAACGAAGCTAAACATGCCGCTTTCTGCTTCTTACCTCTGCCTTATCGGGCCTTTCATTGCTTGGATAGGTTGAGAGCACGTGACCTGCCAAGTGTGAAGGCAATTCAAGCCGCTTGAAATACCACACCTGCAAATTAACACGGGGCAAAGGGATGTTCTTAAATTCACCCATTTGTACATTTGGCGTGTCCCTTTTACTGGATCGAAATACATCCTTGAGATCAATATCATAAAGCTTGTCATTAAAAATTGTAATCGCTTTTTAACTCCGGTATACTAAAGTCTCTTTTTCCTTCCAGATACGACTTGCTTCCACCCTTCAAAATTAGCACATTACACCCTTCTGTGACCTTCGTATGAGACGTGCTCACATGATTTTCGATCATCGCACTCATAAATGTTACTTAAGCAGTCACGAAAGGAAAACCTGAAAAAAATCAGGCTTGACTAACAGGATCCCATGGCAGGTGCGACAACAGTGAAGTGCCTGATCCGTTGGGCAATCAAGCCAACTGCGATGATGGCACACGCAGTTCAAACATGTCTTTCACATAAAAATCATAATATATGTAGTTTAATGGTTTAATGCACATGAGAGGTAAAGGATCTACGAAGAACCCGACTCCCCACGGAGTTCTAGCAGCTCAACGGGTAGAGCATTCTACCGGTGTTACGAAGATCTTAGGTTCTAATCCTGACTGGGACTCTGATTTTTCAGTTGCCCTTTTTCCCGTTGCCAAGCGATTAGCTTAACATATGGCCTCTTCACGTGATTGGTTGATTGATTGACTGACAACCGCACTAACCAGCCACCGGCCGGCTTCTAACTCACCAAGTTCCAAAAGATAATGCTTTTCTCCTGCACGACTTCAGGTGACTGAAGAGTGTCAATTCCGTCATTTTCAAACATATTTTCCAGCTCCTTTCGCAGGACCAAAGGATTGAGGTATGGCACGTTGATAAGATCCCTTTCTTCCGGAGGTCTGGAAACTAGAAATCGAAATGAAAATGGATAATAGGCCATTTCCGAGTTGCTGTTTGTCTCGGTTTCGAAGTGAGTCTTGGTGCTCAACTATTGTAAGGGAAACGAGTTTGATTTGCATAAGAATACGCAACTCATTTCCACTTGAATGGTTGTGCACCAGGACTCGCTTTGAAACTGAGGCATGCAGCAACTCGGAAATGGGCTATTGTTGAGTGGATGTATGCGATTCTGTCAAGCAGGATTTATCATTTTCTCAAAGGAGATCACGCAGCATTTTTCCACCTTAACGTTATCTGAGACCCGATACGTCCCTAGGATTGCTCTGATATTACTAAAGACAAAAACTGAAAGCATATTAATGGAATAAACCGCAACAATTTGAAGCCTTCAAAGTTCTTCACTGAATTTTTAGTTTGTTTCAGAAATAAATACTATGGATAACAAGTCAAAATTACGGAGAATTTTCGAGATAAAAGGTAGCCTCTTTCGCAGGCGCCAAGTAGAAAACCGGACAGAGAAGTCCGCGGGCATTTTTTCACTCTCGCTCGACAAAGAGTTCGAAAGAAAGGCAGAAACGCATTGGTTTCTTTTCATCTTTTTTCCAGCGTGTTTCGCCCATGGCAATGGCATCGAACATTCCAGCCCATAATTTTTATCGCCGTTTACTAGACAGAAGAAGCCCTCAGCGATTTACCAAGTTAACAAGAAAGAATAGTCAATCCTGCGACATTTTTCCCGGGGTCCTTCAATCTAACTTAATAGGTTTTTTGGTTACTTACCATACCAACTGCTACCATGACTGCACGTGCTATTGCTATTGCGCGCGCGTTGGATCCAGGACCCAGGCCTTGGGCTCCCGTGAAGGCTACCAGAGGGACTACCGCTGGCGCTAGACGGTGCACTAATGCTGTAGCGCATACGATGGTGACTTCCTCGGATGGGGACTGGGTTTGATGGTGGAGGCGACAACGAAGCACTGATTGGACGAGGAAGACTGCTATGTTTGTTCATCACCGCACTGGATTCTATCGTCGAAGGGAAAGAACTGCTGAGATTTCCGGGCTTCGGCTCATCGTCGACATCGGTCGGTAGCAGTTCCGAACTCCCGAAACTGTTGATGCTGGACGACAAATCTGAGCTCGGATGCGACGAAAAGCAGTTCCTGTAATCCTGAATGTCAAGACAAAGGATTAGCATGACATTGATACCCTGAGTTCTAAGGATATCACAAGCATTTTGTTCCAACCATAAGATTTAACGTGATCAAAGTACTTTACCTTGATTTTAATGGTAAGACTTGCAACCTGTTGAGTTTGGCAGTAAGGACACCTGAGAAAAAAAAAACTGGAGAATAAGGGCGCAAAAAAATTCACAAGCCGTAAAGTGTCTCAAATGGCATAATTTCCAGAACATCTTGACCGTGGTGGGGTAGGAAAGGGTGCAGAGGAGGGAAAAAGGTTTTTTCGACCCATTAAGATTAAACAACGAAGCAAAAAAAGATCGATCGTCTTAATCCTTGCAGCTTTATGGGATGATCTTCGCAAAGCAATCATAACGAAACGTTCTTTCAGAGGAAAAGTACGAGAAGAACTGCTCATGCACAAGTTAATAGGGCCCAACCGCTCTTAGGAAATGTTGCCGAAGGTCTTATTGGCAACGAAATCACTCGCGAGAAAAATTGCCTAGCAACATCCTCCCTCCCATACCAAGATAAAAAAATATCAAATGTTCTTGTCTCTGAGAGCGGTAAAAGGAGAGGGAGGAAACTAAAGTAATCTTTAGTACAGGTCTATTAAAACGGACCCACGCTCAGTGTATTTCCTCGCGAAAGGGTTCGATGTCACCCCTCAGAGGTGGAAATGATAAAAAAAAGCTTCCAAAGAGATAGGGCAGGGGAAGGACTCTTGCACGAAAACAGAGGTCGTAAAAATTTACCCTGTATTAAGATTTGAATCGTCCGCGGTCCAGGCAGCTAATATGTCTTCATCATACAGGTATCTGCCACACTTAACACACTGATGACAAGTGCACAACACTGCTTCAAGGGCTGTGTCAGGCTGGAGACCGAGGGGCAATCCGAGGATCACATCGTCTAACATCTTGGTGGTATACTCGTATGGATCCGAATCCTCACTGTTTGCGTTGATAAACAGCTGCGAATGAGCTGCTGATAACACTGACGTTTCACTTGCTGTTCTTCCTTGAGTCTGTTGTCGTAGCTTAGGAAAGGGAGGGAAACCAGCACCATCGATTGACGCTGCAGACAGGTTCAGTATGTCATTGGTTTCGGAAGCCGTGGACATTTCGCTTATTGTTCGTTCGCGTCTAGATTTCACATCCCTTTCAGGCGTGCGCCTTCCCCCATGATTTTCTGTTGAATCTCCGAGGTCAAGCAAGCGCTCGTGTGACAAAGACTTTTCACGTTCGCGTGACGGAGTGCGTGACCGATCAGGTTTTTTTAATGTTCTCCTTGGTGACTCATTGAGATCCAAATCGCCGTTTGATCCTGATGGGGACAGAGAATCTGCGAAAAAAGGTGTAATAAGCAAAACCGCTTTTAAGAATTTGAGAAACCTGCAAGTTTGAGCGCCTAAACTTATACCCCAAATCATGATGAAGATTAGGAGAAAATTCGGAAATTTTACGGAGCCACTAGATAACAACTTTATGACTGCTCCAAGACACCTAATCAAACCGGTAATACACCTTATTCCAAAATGGCCGCTGATTTATGCGGATACAAATTGGCCCTTGTTGCCTCGTTCAAGATAAAATATTCTTTTGAATTTTAAGCTTAAGAACGAGGCATCAAGGGCTCATTTGAATAAAAACAAAAGAATATATAAATGGGGGCCATTTTGGAATAAAGTGTATTGATGACCTGGCCGGACCATAGCTAGACTCCCGCTGCTGATAGTTATCCAAACCTGAGACTGAACTGGGCGAGAAAAGGAGAATCAGAAATAGCCTATCGTGTGCTTATGTTTTCTATAAAATCTCGAATTAAAAAAAAATATATAGTAAAATGGACGCCACAAATGCAACACGATTTTTTCCAACAAGTTAAGCTTCATTTTGAGGACCTGGAGCGTTCCAGACGTTTTTGTATCGGTGTGCAAAGTTTTGAAAGATGGTAGAATGGAAAAAAGGATGAATTGCGGCAAATCGTTTTAAGGATCGAAAACGGAGTGAATGGTTTCTTGAAATTATACCTTCTTTGTTCCGACTTAGTTTTGCGAGCCTCTGGAGTTCATACACAGCAGCAAAGAAATTCCTCAGTTTGTTCCACATATGCGAGCTTGTGGTGTTCGACGGCCACTTACCCTCCATCACGGCCTGCGAAGACAAAATTGGTCAGCAAAACGATGAAACAGGGATTTGAAATCGAAGGCACGTCTAGATAGTAGTTTTTAGTTGAATATTGATTATTATTTTATGGCTCTGCCTCATAAGGACTGGGAAGTACCAAATTCACGAATTTGATTGGCTGAAATCGATATTGCCCGCGGTCTGGATTTTTCCATCTAGACCTCGGTCTGTACTCACGACCGAGGTCAAGATTCTCCCATACAGACTTGACTAAACTCGGTTAATAAGAGCTAATTATTATATGACTAGCTCCGTGAGCGGGCAAGATGAACCAAATCGCGCGCTCTGATTGGCTACCCGAGCGGGCAAGATGGAGCGATACTGCCCGCTCGGGATTTCTCGCTTGGTCCCGCAAGATCAAAGATCATTTTTTGGTGTTTTAAGTCTATAATAAATCCTTTATTGACCAAGATTGTTCGGTCAAGATGACTGGATATTGGCCTCGTTCTTTTTTTGCGTGTTTATGGACCTCGACTTCGTCTCGGTCCATAAACACGCAAAAAAAGAACTTGGCCAATATCCAGTCATCTTGACCTCACGCTTGGTCAATAACCCATACGTACTGCGAAAGCTTTGGTCATGCAGTCCACCGTTCAGTGTTTGGCTGCGATTTCGCGCCACATTTTCAAATTTACTCGACTTGCAGAAATGCTCGAGGGACTTTCCCGCTCTTAGCCGCGGCTGCAGGTATCTTTTTTGGGTTGTGACTGGGTCATGTGATTGTCTACTTCGCTTGTGATTGGCCAACGTAATTCCCTTACTTTTACTTTTACTCAAGTCAGTTGAAAAGCATTGAAAAACTACTTATCCTCTACCCTTTCCATCTCATCTGGATTGTAAACATTCCTCTCTTAAAATATAAATTCGTCCAGGTCGATTGGACTTAAAAGCGACTCGCACTTTTCTCTGGGATTACCTTCCCAGATATTTTACGACTGAACTTGACGCACCATACAGTCTCTTTTTACGAAAAGTTGTTTTGCAGTTTATTGCATTTCCCGCGAGCAAGAGAAGATAGGCAACAAAGTCAAAGAGGCCGTACGGTGGAATCAGGCAATCAAATGTTCAGTTTGGTTCAGAGAAGTGTTTGCCATACAACAAGGGGTTCTTACCCTATTGTAGTAACCGTATGTAACTGCGTTTGGTGTTATTCCTTGGTATTTCATCTCGAACAAGACCTGAAATAAATATGTCTTATTAGATGTTTTGGTGTGTAGTATCGCTGAGTATCCTTACGCGTTGTGCTGTATTTTGACGAGCCCGCTTGAGAGAGTCAAAAGACAAACAACGCGTTGAAATACTCAGCGATACTAAACACCAAAATATCTCACAAGCTATTTATCATCCGACTTTTTCACAATAGATTTTCAGAAAGTGAATTGTAAACAACCGAGAACATGTGACGGATTCGTACGTGACAAGCGCGGGGCAAACGTCAGCACCTCGACCAGTCAAACCGGTTCTCTACTGTACTAATATCGTGGAATATTTGTCCTTGTTTTGTGCGTTTTCTGTACAATAACTTATACAGTTGGATAATACACAACAAAATTCGAACCATGGCAAAGGCACGCGGTATTCTACTTCACACGAAGACTGACTTTTTAAACTCTATTTGAAACCACTGGAAAGGCAAACTCACTGACATTTTCACCCATAGAAACCTCAACATAAGAACTCATTTTCTGTAAAGAAATTTTTCTAGTACACTGGATTTTTTTGTAAATGTCATCGGATAATTAAGGAGATGGATCCAAACCCGAAACAAAACAACTGAGCTAGACTTATTTTATGAAGTACTTCCTACCGGCTTTTCAAAAATCGACGAATCTGAAGGCTTTTAACATTTGCTTTTCCTGAAAAGAAAACAACTGTAGCATTTTCAGGGTGTTGAAGGAGCGTCCCTTCCTTGGCAAACACTCTTGTATCGCTTGATGCCGTTCCCTTACAAGTGGATGAGACACCACCCTCCACGACGGATCAAAAGTGGCGGCACATGCCCTGCTAGGTTACACGTAGAAATTACACGAAGTACTTTACCTTAACAGCCAGCGCTGGATGTCCGTACTGACCACACAGCTGCATTAACACTCGATAACACACCTGTTTACAAAAGCACAAGGCAAGAGGTTAACTACTTCACGACTCGATTGCCGGTTTCAATTTCAGCACTGCATTTCATTTTCCGCATCCAAGAAAAAAAGTCAAACAATGTTGAGAGACCAATGTCTCTACATGTAATTGGGAGGTAGCCTCACAAAATTGAAATTTTAAGCAAAATATGAATATTTGGGAATTTAGAAACATCATGCAATAATTATGTGCAAGGAACGTTACTAGCCTAAAAGGAAAATGTGTACATGGTTTTTCTCCAATATCTTATTGTATCTCTTTCGCGCAATATGTTGAACGCAATCTGTGCACAAGTCAAGCAATCCCAAATGACTTTCTCTGAGGAAGACTTTTTGGAAGGTTGAAACACAAAAAAAATGGTCAACCTCGCCGGTTGCGGATTTTCCACATTCCCTATGCCGTGCAGTAATGAAGTCCTTCACGAGACAATCTCTTTCATAAATACACACAAATCGCCATTTAAAGAAGGGCAAACGATAGACACACCTCATCTGGTAATTTAACACCTTTTTCTTTCATTTTACACAAGATCTACAATTGGACAAACAAAAACCACAGGTCAGTAAGGAAAAAACATAGTGACTTTACATGCAACTTCATAACTCACCTGAAATGCCACATGCAGTACTTTGGCCTTGTTGTGGTGTATTTTCACATATGCGGGAAGATGAATAAACCAAAGGCTGTAGCAATGAGCTAATAAACACCTGCAGATGCCAAGTAGAGTTTGAAAAGCAGCGTATCAGAAAAAAAATGCGAATTACAAGGAACTTTTCGCCCCATGACTACACTGCGCATGCCAATAATTTGTGGGAAAGCAAAGTTGTCTCGTTATGCCAAATACCATCAACGCTATGACGACGCCCCAGTATAATGCCATTTTATGCCGTCCTTGGACGTCACTTCAACCAGGGTTAAAGATCTTGCTCCCACCAGTGTTATGCGACTTAGTCGCATCGCATATGCACGAAGTACATTCGCCCTTGTCTCACGGCGGCCATATTGTCCCGGGAGACCAAAAGAGCTTTGTTTTACCACGCCAGGCCTCGCAGTGGAAACCATGGGGGTGAGGCTTGGCGTGGTAAAACAAAGCTTTTTTGGTCTCCCGGGACAATATGGCCGCCGTGTGACAAGGGCGAATTGTACACGTAGAATAGAACTCGGAATTTGCAATAAGTTCAAAGCGATGTTAAATGAGGCATCTAACAAGGAAGATTTTCCATGAGTGTTGCATGGAAAATCGCACACCATGTTAATTGGTGCTGCAGACAAATTTTCATGCCACTTTTGAGTTGCGAGCTTGATACAAAATTGACTTGAATGTTACCACTCAAAATTACAAAAAAATTGACCAATTTTTTTGGCGCAAAAGTGAAATACATGTACCAAGACAGGACGATGTCACAGAGACTAAGGCAGTCTTAAAAATGTTTTTCGATTTTTCTCGAAAAGGTTTTGTGTGAAAAACCATCGTCTTAAAACCTACATTGAAGTTTAAATGGTCCTCCGTCACGTAGAAGCGTAAAACGGTCAACCTGACAGCGCCAAAAGAAGAAAACTTGACACGTGGCTACAGACACCTTAGTGCCGACTAAAATCAATTCACAACTAGTTACTCACTTGGCCCAGTTGATAGGACTTCCCGAATTCTTTTTCGCCATCTAGAACATAAAAATGAGACTGTTAATGGGTCCATGAAGGGGAACGTTAACTAAATTAGCTGGGAATTAAGGAAACTAGGCACTTGAAAAATCTCCACTTCGTATTCACGATTGGAAGGACACACAACCTTCCAAACCTGTAGTAATCGTAGTAGAGGACAGAGATGGTCAATATTTTAATTCATCAGTAATACCCTTTGGTGGCTATAGTTGGGACTGACAAATGGGATATAGGAAAGACGTAGGAACTAGAGCAATAAACTGGGTTTCCTCTCACACAATGTAACAGCAGCCCAATTGCAGTACCGCCTGAAAGTATTGACCTCTTCTCCGCGTCAACTCCTTGAGACTTTTCCTCGGTTTTCGAAGTACAGCGCAGCTCAAGATAAGCGAACTACGCAAACGTGTAGAAAACGCGCATGTGACGCGTATGCGTACGTTGACACACCATTACTATAAATTACGTGGCACTGCATTGCAAAACAAAAGAAGTGGCAGCCCGCTAGGATAATATGAAATTCGCTTCCAAAGAGACTGTCGAACGCACTTCAATAACCCGAAATTACTAGTAGCATATTTAGTACTCGAAACGTTTTGGTTTGGACTCATATTCAGGAACACTTGTATGATTTCCGGGAATCCCCGAAAGATAAATAAAACTCTCCTTCCCAACCTTACTCGAAGGCTTTTAAAAACATCATTACTGAATTCCCTTTGCTCGAATCCGGTGGCACGTGTTCCAATTTTAAAATCCATTCTGCTTCGAGAGTCTTTCAAGTAGGAAGGTAATAAAGCCCCTTCGATTTTACTGAGTATGTCTATTGAAATTTTCTGTTTGCTATCAAATTACCAGTACTGACTGATGCCTCTCTGCTCTTGTTCTTCTCGCCACAGGCGACACTGGTGGGGTCATTATCGACTGCGCATGCAGTGAAAGCTTCTCGGGTTTCATAAGCTCAACGTTCAAAACTGGGAACACAGGATATCTGGTGGATACAACCAAAAAAAAGTTAATTTAGTCAATTAAACTGAAAGGACTTTCTCGTCAAGCTTACGGCAGTTTGCTCGGCAAAAGGTACACAGGTCCTCCTTTTTCACTCATTCAAAAGAGGACATCCCCGCCTTCTACAAAAGAAACCTGAGAACGGCTTATAACTTCTAACCATTCCTAAAGCAAAATGAAATTGCATATGACCTTGGAAATGAGTCAAACCCGACGAAACAGACTGGCAGAATGGCAAAAAATTTTGATGGGACCCAACGACAGCCAAGCAACAATGTTATAAGCAAAAAAAACGGATAAAAAGAAAAAGGCTTCAACTTTCTTGGGACAATCACTTCATTGATTAACTGCCTAAGGATACAGTTGAATACAAATCACAGTACATGTACTTACGAATAAAGCTTTCCTTTGTCCATATTTGACACATCAGGGGGAGTAACCACATAAGTCCTTTGACCACCCCTATAAGCAAAAGAAAGACTTTATCTCAAATGCCTCAAACTTAAATATATTTAACACTCAAGTACAGTGTACACTGCATAATAGGTTTCCTGGAAAAACCGGATCAAGGATCAAGGATCAAGGATCAAGGATCACCGGATCAGTTCAAAATAAATCAACAAATTAAATCCCTATACGTGACTACTCGATTAAAGTAAAAACAACGCCTGTTTGTCAACAGCGATGTTATCTTGTGTCATGCCATATCAATCACCGAAAATTCTTATGGCTCGCAGAAAAACGTAATTTACATGTTTACTACAAGGGGAATGTCGTCATCGAAATCATCCCAGATTTTTAAGCATTGCTGCTTTTTCAAACCATCATTCTTTTTGTGCGGTTCCCCTGTTGAAGCTTTCAAGAAACACCAGAACAGAACAACAACAACTGTTAAGAATCCCAACTGGCTGGAGGCAAACCAGTTGGCTATTTACAAGTGCGGCTGGGAAGTTGAACCAGGGACTACCAGGATCAAATTAAACGAGTGGTCAGAGCGGGTCTTGAACCCGGGATCTCCGGATCTCAAGGCAAGCGCCCTAACCACTGGATTTCTGGACATTTCTCGTGAAAAAACATCTGATACTGTTCATTTTTTAAATGTAACTATACAGTAGATGTTTTACGATATAAAGCATCTGTGGGAAGGTTAGAAAACTTGGTGCTTGACGACGGGCAAAAAGACAACTGAAAAATACTTTACTTTCTCTTCAAACTTCAACACTACACAAACCTGCATTTGGATTGATCGATGTACTGGCACTTACCTTCCAAGTTAAATGTGATTAAATAACTGCTAAGTGATTGATATTTTTGATGATTCTGTCATAACCATCATCATTGCTCGAAAATAAGCCACCAATTCCTTCAAGACAATAATAATACCTAAAAGAAGTGTTATTATTGTCCTCTTTATTTCTTTTAAAAGGTTAGCATTACAGGAAGACTACTTGAAAAACCAGCCAAAAGGCATAACATTACATTACAAGCTATACCTTGTAACAGAGTCATCAACTTCAATGAGTGGAGTATCAGGCGAAACCTCAATCTGTATAAAAGAAATTAAAGGTTAGATCCAACCTCCAATTCTAGCAGGAAGAGGCAAAGTCAAACAATTCGTGTACCTTCTCTAAGCAGTTGTCAAAGAAAGCCAAAAGGGAATCTTGTGATGTCACAAATGATCGCTGTTCAATAAACCGGCTAAACATCTGCTCAAAAACAAATAGCAATATATACACATGTTAAAAAACCTCACGAATTTAACCACTTTCATCGCAAAATTAATGTTATCCATCGATGCCAGCAAAACAAACAAATCATTGATATGAGAGCTGTCCAGACCCAACCAAACTGATCATGGTATGAATCCACAACTACAATACAATACAATTTATTAAACTTATATTGCACAATTATCAGTAATAGCAACTGTACCTGTGTCCTTGTTAACGTCTGAAAAAACTTTGATTGTGAGCTGGGGCGACTTCTGAGGAATCCTAAAGGAAATTTTAACATTTTAGGTTGTAAATTTATTGATTTGTTAAAGTGCCATTTAAATGGTTTATTCTGTTCGCTTCCTAATTTTGCTGATAAGCTAATAAAATAATTGCTGACTAATGATTGACGTGTCAAGACATAAACGTTATTCGGAAGACATTCACACCATACAGCTGCACATGTAGCACCAACATTGTACATTATGATATAATATCTTTATTTACCCTCAGATTTTAGAGTAGTTTGATGAACATGTAGCTAGGTTGTATTACCTCCAAGCATTTACCCTCCTAAGGAAGATACAACACAGAGCACAGACTACTGCACTGGGAACTACATGCCCTACTCTTTGTGAATAGTGTGTGGGGTCTTTTACCACAGAGTCTAACCATTTGCAGATGTCATTACAAAGGCAGCACTTTCTCCTCAGTTATTTTAAGACCCTGAGTGTTGGTCCAGCCAGAGTTGAACTCACAACCTCCTGCATGACAGCCCGGTGCTCAACCAACTGAGCCACCGGTGTGCAGTACTTGAAAAAAGGAAAAATTAATGGCAAACTGTTGATTCCTCTACCCCAGTTTCAAGATTGAAAACATCTCAGGTGAGCATGCTCTGAAGTGAAAACTTCTCTCTTTTCTCTCACTCTTCACTCCAATTCAAAGGTCACATATGGATTTTGGGAAATACACTTATTAATAATGATAGCCTAAGGAACACTGTACATACCCTCGAGATCAAACAGAGATGTCAAATCACATGTCTCTTGAGTTGGGGCTGAAGTAATAGGCTTTAGGTACAGCCTTCAATAACAGTAAGACCATGATTAGAAAATAATTATTTATCCAGTAAAATGAACTTCCAGACCAAAACAACAAAAAATTAAAGGCCATTACATGATACTTCAACTTGTAATAATTTATTATAATCTGGATTACTTGGGAAGATACCATATACATGTATCAAACAAATCTTCCAGTTTTGTGTGCATGAACATGTTTGTGTTGCTTCCTTGACAAATGCAACTTCAACATTTGCTCTGAGCACTGTTTGCAAAGATGTTCCGCCTCATGTTCAGGTTGTTAGTGTGATTAGAACAGCAGTTCATTATCAAAAGCTTAGAGCAAAGTTTCTTAAAACCAGTGTCCACAATTTAGTTTCATTTAACAAGGCTGCAAGAGTAGTAGCATCAAACACCCATAATTTCAACAAATATTAATAGTAACAACAGAAAGACTTACTCGTAGCCTTTGAGAATTGTTGCCATAAATCTCAAAAATGCATCTTGGATTGCTACCTCTATTTGAAGCTGAAGAAAAGAAGAATTTTAGCTGATGAATCAAGAGACAACACCCAAACACAATGATCAAGGAGCAATGATCATTTGAAAATGTTAAAACTGTGGACTTTGGAAACGTTGAGAGGGACGAGTTTCAAAATTATTGATTTCGAAGTCATCCCATCATGCACTTGATTTGAAAACCAAAATAAAATCAAAAATTGTTTTTATTCTGGTATTACCAATACAAATGTATCTGAGCTTGAGTCTCAACCCAGAAAGTTGAACTCCGAAATGATGACTGAACAAATTTGCAGTGTATCTGATCCAGCGAGTAATGTGAATAATTTGAAAAGACAAAAGTCATGTCCAGCTTACTTCCCGCAATGCCATGCACTAGAAGAGCACACAAAGAAGAACACAATAAACTGTTCATGAAAAGTCAGAATGAGTACAAACTGTTCAAGTACCATTTCAAGTTCGCAAAATTAATAAGAATGGGAAAATTGTATATTGGTCTAATGTTAACCCCATCCTACTTTTGCAACTCAAAATTCTGAAAAACAACAATAACAATAACAATATTGTTTTACCCTTTTT
>NC_090870.1:4036403-4038903 GCF_036669935.1 Montipora foliosa | reverse complement strand
CATTTGAGTGAAAATCAAGGAAGAATAGCCAGCAGTGAGAGGTAAATTTTTGACAATGTAGACAGTTATGTATACAGTAGTACCAGTAATTGACTTCTAATGAAACTCATGAAAACCAAACCAACATCAACAAATATTACTATACAAACAGCCCAGCTGTGTTTAGTTCAGTGTCTTTCATTCATAAGATTTGTCTCATAGGGAAGAACGACAACTACTGTCTACATACTAGTTATGCTACACTTGAGTAGTATACCATGGAAGATTCCACAAGTCACTTGTATTTTCTTGGTATAGACACAAGCCTTTAGCCATAGAAAATACAGTGGCCAGCAAGGCATGATGCTTATGGGAAGGTTGGCTGTAATACCATTAAATTGCACTGAATTAGATAGGAAGGATCAGTGGAATACTGATGAATATACAACGGCATTCCTACATTCTGATAGGCTGTATTTTCAATGGCACGGAATAAATAGCCATATACAACTCCACTGTGCCCTTCTACTGTACTTAGGAAAGGTCAGTTTGAGCCACAAAGGGTTGGAATTAAACAGTTCTTATTTGCAGTCTATGTACTTGCTCCAGAGTCATGCATTGTTTTAATTTAACCTTTCCCACTTCCCCCTCCCTCACCCCCTTTCAATGTTGACCGTTTAAGTTTTCAGCAATTTTTTGTATTGTTAGCAACATAGATAAGGGAGGAGGGGGCTGCAGTGTGGGAGATAATAATATACGTAAATTAATAACACCCCAGGAAGGTGACGTGTCTCCACTAATTTTGCAACTTTTTGTAGCAGTATAAAAGAGTACCTGACAGGAAGTGGTGTGTGGTAAGGCTGGCAGATTTCAAAAGGATCATACATGTTTGTCTATGGAAACAAAACCACAGAGCATTCAAAATTTAGAAAATAAAGACAATAATGACAAAAATCTACAGTAAACTCTAATCAAAATCAAATAAATCAATCAGCTGCATGCATACCTGTACAAGAATTCTTGGTCTCTGAGGTGATGGAAAAGGAACATCAAGCATCAAAATTGCTATGTACCTGAATGACACAACATATAAGGAACATACATGTATATGTAAATTACACTACAAGTAAGTAAGTAAGTAAGTAAGTAAGTACTGTAAGTAAGTAAGTAAGTAAGTACTGTAAGTAGGTACTGTAAGTAAGTAAGTAAGTAAGTAAGTAAGTAAGTAAATAAGTAAGTAAGTAATTAAGTAATTAAGTAATTAAGTAATTAAGTAATTAAGTAAGTAAGTAAGTGAGTAAGTAAGTAAGTAATTAAGTACGTAAGTAAGTAAGTAAGAAAGTGGCTCAGGATTTTATGTTTCAGACACCCCTGGACATGGAATGTCCAGGTCCAGGTCCTGGCATCAGAAACATTTGAAACTCTTTGGCTATTTTTTTTTTCATAAAGTAAATTAATTAGTATTTCTTATTACATCTCAGAGCACATCTCTCCACAACAAAGATACACCACTGGGTTATTGGCACTTCTTCCCAAACAACACTGTGTTGGGTGGTGCAGGAGTGTGGGCACGTTGTTGTTCTTCTTTTCAAGTTAGGATTGGAGGTACAGCATAGCGAGGACATGTGCATGCCAGTAGTGCATATGAAAAGCAATAAATTATTATTATTATTAAAGGAAAACATTTGGTTGGACCTTAAAATAATATTTATCATTCATTAAGTTGATTTCCAGTCAATTTCTGCCATTCATACCTCTCAATAGGAAACGGTTGAGCAGACACAGAAATACGATAAAGCTGAGACAGAAACTTCTTGAAAGCTTCAAAAAAAGGCCAGTGAGACAAGACACATATGCACTTGTTTGTGTGGGCAACCTTTCTGCCTTCTTCATAGTTCTGACAAGTAATACAAAACAGTCATACTACTGGGATGATTAATTTATGACAAGGGTTTGTTTTGTACATGAGCGTACTACTCTTACAAAATGACTTAATTACTTTTATAGTTGAAACACTGTTTTATTCTAGAAGGTCTTCAAGGAAGACCACTCTTTCAATAACAACACAAGTTGACAGTGAACTGAATCAAAGTACAAGAAACTTAAGGCAACTTTAAGGCTCCTTTTTCTACAACATTTAATACTCCTGTTCTTATGGTACAGGTACTCCTTCCCCCCCCCCCACCCGAAATGCCCATAACAATTATGCTAATCAATTTAAGTAACAACCTCAGATAGATGGAAAGCAGAGTTAACTTGAGAACACGAGTATCCACACTGTCATGTCCCTTCAATAACAAATTAACATCTATAATTCAATCTTTCACTTCTCTCACATTGTCACTGTTTAATTGCAAGGCTTGTTTCCTTTCCTCTGTGAGTTGATCCTCAGACAAAACTTCAAAAAATGTCACTGCAGCTCCATAGATCTTATAAAGGAAAACAGTTTTAATACATGTAGCATGCATGTTGAAAGATGTACAATCATGCAGACCTGTACAAGTATGATTAAATGCTATCT
>NC_090870.1:4008903-4033903 GCF_036669935.1 Montipora foliosa | reverse complement strand
AACCAGTACCCGGTGAGCGGTCATCTTAAAAAAATAGCAGTGACCTTTAAATTTGAGCCAACGATATGGTCACATGATAATGGTCAGCAGATACATTGTATTGACGGGTGTCAATTAATCATAACATGACTGTCCAATATCAAAGATGTTCCCGCCAAAAAACATGGGTTGCAACAGAGTTTAATATGCCATTAACCCATTGACTCCTGGGGGTTCTCCACTGATGTCTGGCGTTAGAGAGAGCAAAATACTAGGTATGGCTGGTTTAGGTCGGTTTAGGGGTGAATGGGTTAATTAACATTGGCATTCATAGAGGGGTGGACATATGGGTGGTCATATGGTAACCAAAACCAAATTATCTTGCACAGATGCGTTAACTTTTTTTCCCATGGTGCTCTGCACACATACTTTTGGCACGCAGAGCTCTACTAAAAAATATAAATAAAAAATATCCCCAAAGATTGAATCCTCACACTGAAAGATGAAAAGACAATTTATTCAGCTAATAATTTTATTAATGATCAATCAAATTCCAATCAGGTCAGGACCTGAAACATGTGAAGCAAGGAAAATATTATTGTTTCCAGCACTGTACCAGATTCCTGAAGACAAGTTTTTCTAACCAATAAAGTGGGAGAAAATTGTTACATTGCAGGAACAGTGATACAGGTACCTACCATTCCTTTATTAAGATTCTTGTCAATTAAACAAAATGCATGAGGTGGTTTTTCACTCTGAAAACAAGCAGAAGGTAATAAGCCTCCAGATCCACATTACCTCGTCACTTGCAATCATGTGTGGTGCCAAACAACTACATTGTATACTCTCAGCCGGCAGAAGGTTACAGCAAAATTCATAATTATTGTAAGAAAGACACAAGTCATCCAAGAAGCATGTCTACTAGAAAATCACTGTATTGTTTAGAAAGAATTGCTGTGTCAAGAGGGGTTTTACCAGAACTGTCATGCTTGTTTGTATCTACATGTAGAAGTTGCATGTAGAGGAACGGACTAAAAGCAATGAGGATGGTCTTAAAATCAGGGTAGGAGTAACAGTGTGATTTTAGAGACCTTATAATGATCACATGGGATGGCTGAGGATACATTACATCATATTATTTTTGAACACTGAGCTGTTAAACAACAGCTTTAACTTGGTGTATCAGAAAATAATACACAAAAGAAGTGAGAGAGAGAGGTAGAATGAGAGCTCCTAGTCCCACAAGACAGGAGAGGTAGAATTTGCCCTAAGGAATGTTGTCTTGGCTAGTTAGTATACTATGCTGTTCATTCAAAGATCAACATTTTCTTCTCCAAGCATGAATGAATGAATGAATGGTCGATAATTATTGATAATTAATAATAAAAATGAAGAATGATCGATAATTATTGTTATCTATACCTTGCTTGTGATAATAACACAAATCTCAGTGACTGCCAGAGATGAATGGGCCATCTTTTGTGAAGCTCGCCTATAAGTAATAAATGTCCTGCTACCACCACTGTTATTGACATTGGCTTCTTTTCCTGTTGCTGTGTAAAGAACAATGTCACATCCTGCCATCAGTCTCTCCTTGCCCTCATAAAGGACCCTGGACAAAATGCAAAATGAAAAAAAAAGCCAAATGAATTAAGGAGGATAAGGGTAGCTAATGCACGTTCATACTGTATACATGTACAAACCTCCATCTCAAAAAGACCCAAAGTCGAAAGAACAGTGTTGGCTAAGACAGTAAATGTTACTTGTACATGTAGTGTATTTCTATAGTATGAGTATCTGTTCATGAAAACAACCTCCTCTCAGTCAGAAGCCAGGAATTTTTTTAATGAAATAATAGGTGATAATAACCAAAGAAATGGTATCATTTGGGAAGGAATCGTTAAGGGGAGGTGGCTCTTATTAACTTCCAAACTGCTGCTATGGACCCCTTCAAATAATCATTTTTCGAGTCCCTTTAATGGGACATTTTCAGTGAGTGATTAACCCATTGGCTCTAGGGGTTTCCCATTGATGAGTAAAATCGTCTGGTGTTAAAAAGCAAAATAATAAGTATGGCCGGTTTAGGCCGGTTTAGGGGTGAATGGGTTGATGGGAAAGTTTTTCAGTGAGTGATTAAGGTGGCCAACTGCAGTTTTCCAAATAAAAATGTCAAGATTTTGAAATCTGTCAAATTACCCCTTTCACTCCTGTCAGGCCTTCTGATAGGGTGCGATTAAAAAATGCAAATTATGCGATTTTTTCAGGGCAGATTGTGCGATTAGAAAGGCCAATTATGCGATAAATAATGTAAATTATGCGATTTTTTTCTCAGCAATTTTAAGCTTGTTTTATAAGGTTTCAGGTTAAGAAAAACACTTTTTTGCTGCCCTAAAGACATTTTGAACACAAAGGAACAGTAATTATGTATCTCGATCGACATTAGTTGGGATAAATAGAAAAAATGAGGGCTTCTGCACTACCGGTGCACCACGTTAAAAGTTGAAAGGACACAGCTAACATGCCAAATGAATGATCAAGGTGCTTGTCAACCACGAACTTACGAAGATGGTCAATCACAATAGGGTCATACCCCCATTTATACGAGAGAAAATAAGCCGCGGCTTTCTCTGGCCGCGGCTTACAGAAGACTCGAATGTTCACCCCGTATAAATGGTACAAAATCTACGTTCACCTGGGAATATATATTCGTGTAAATAGTTCCTTTTGCGTATTTTGTACACCGTGGCCAGAGTAAGCCGCGGCTTATTTTCTCTCGTATAAAAGGCCCTAATATTGCACGACGAGAAAAACATCAGTCCATCGTCCACGTGGAGCGTACCTGTGAGGTACTTTCTTGCTCGATCGTGAGCTGTTAGATTGGGCGGAAGCACAACAAACTTATCCATGAGTAAGATTTTATCAGTTTTCAACGAAAGAAACTAAATTTTGCCGAAAAACTTACAACTTCGCTTATTTTTCACAAATCTCTTCTCTAAGAGAAGGCAACTGTGTCATTTCAGTGATGTGTATATAAGTGCGTGTTTGTGTTGCACCAATAGAAGGAGACTCGTACCAGGTCCCCGACATGAAAAATAAAGCCTTGAACTTCGAATATTTACGAAATGGAAGGTGACAGGTTTTTTAGCCTTTTTCCAAGATAAATCATCTTAAAAATGGCGTATTTATGCAGGAATTTCTGAGAAACGTGTTGATTTATGTTTCATTTTATGAATTTTGTGCGTCCTTTTGTGAATTATGCGATTTTGCGTGAATTGTGCGATCGGATGCGATTTGAGGTCGATTGTGCGAAATCGCACCATCGCGTAATATCAGAAGGCCTGTCCTGTGGGGTTCCCCATTGACGAGTAAAATCGTCTGGCGTTAGACAGAGTAAAATCTATAAGTGTCACTCTTGGGAGTGAAAGGGTTAAAGCAACAGGATGTCTCTTTTTGAAGTGTTAGTCACTGCAGTTGACGTAAAATGTAATTTATGTAAATCAGGGGAAAATGCTACTGTAATTATAGTGACCAAGCTCCTGGAGGGGGACTGGAAACTAGACATTTCAAAGGACTTTTTCTTACAACTTAGCATACGACCAGGGTTAAAATTTTGGGAATTAGTAAACAATATGAAGATTAAACCATCAACAATTTTTTAAAAAGATTAGACAGTTTTTCAGTTATTATCAAAATAGGCGAAAATCAACATTTTTGCCACTTGCAAAACACCTGTCTGACAGATTTAACTATTTATTTCTATACATGATTATTTTCACTTGTTAAGAAAATCCTGAAATTTTAAGGTGGGTGCATACGGCTAGTTTTTGAGAAAAAGGCCTTTGAAACGTCTAGTTTCCAGTCCCCCCTCCAGGAGCTCTTTCACTATAATTATTTACCAGTTTCCCCTCATTTGCATTTATTTGTTAGGTAAAATTACATTTTACATCAATTGCAGTGACTCATACTTCAGAAGAGACATCCTGTTGTTTAATTTCACAAATTTCAAAATCTTGATCTCTTTCTTCTGAAAACTGAAGTAAAACACTTTTCAAAATATCAGTTCTATTTTTTGTCCAAATAGAAAATAATTCCATGCTACAGTTTACAAAAAAAACCACCTCTTCCTTTTGTTTCCTGAAAGTTTTTACATGTTTTTCACTGACACACACTGCAGAGGACTGGGACTAGTTGCACATGTGCCTCCTGATTGAAGTGACATCAGATTCCCATTGAAAAAGTTACATCAAAGAACAATCCATGCAACCTTTTGGTAGCCCTTAGTCAAGGGCTCTTGACTAAAAAGCTTCCTTAGCAACACAGTCTTTCTGTAGTTAAGTCCCACCCTCCCCCCACCCCTAAAACTGATACCATAGGTTAACTGGTTACTGTACAGAAATTTCAAAAGCTGATGTTATGTGTGGTGTTTCATAAGAGTGAGTCATCATGGAGGTTAAATTACCAGAAATTCTAGAGTGACCTGTGAGCCAATCAACTCTAAAAAGAATTGTAATTACAGGAATGGATGAGGATTCCGATTTATTTTCTTTATAGCGAGCAACCAGCAAGTAAAAAATTGTGTTATTTTTTCCTACCCAATGTCAGTGAGAGGTGGCTTGTCTGTTCCTCGACGAATGCACAGAAAGCAAGATGGCTGTCGAATGGAGCCATGGTTAAGATTAGCAGGGAAGCCTGCTGGTGTTTCCTCAATGCACGTGTATCCTTTGGGAGGTTTTTCTCCCAAACTTTTAAATATCACAGTTACATCAGTTATCGGTTCCGAAAGATTTCTGTCTTCATCAAATTGGATAGCATCATTGGAGTTGCCATTTCCCAGGCCAGCGACAACAAAGTAGTCGCCAACGCGCTGGGGCTTCTCACGGTCAACCATAATCTTGATGCATCATCTGAAAGCACAAAAATTAAAGTTTGACAAGAACGCAATGTGATAACCTGCATATTATTTTGAGCCATGCTACAATTTGATAGAGAAATGGGGGGTTAAAAGTTAACGACCACTATCCACTAGGATCATACAAACATTATCATTGTTTACATTTACAGCCGTAAGAACTTCATTCTATGAATTGCTAACTCTTTCATTAAGTACATGTACTATACTGCAGGGCTTGAAATTGCTTCATAATTCAATAATAATTATCGCTTAAATAAGCTTTAAATTGCTTTAAATTAGTAAGCTTAAATTTTATCACCAAAAATTTAACCAATGAAAAGGTGGTCAACATGAACTTTTTGATCCATCACTGTGTATAAAAGGTGAAAAGCGTGCCATTCGAGTTTATCCACTTTAATAGCAACTATCACAACCTCAATCTCGACTTCACTCAGCTGCTTTCGGTATTATTCCAGATAAATACTTTGTAACAAAGAAATGGCAGCTATAAATTAAAGTGAGGTATTGTCAGTAATTAACGTTTGACAACCAATACCATGCGCAAGGCCTGGGGCAAATTCTATCCATTTTGGTGGCAAAATTGGGTAACTAGAGGGCAGACTCAGTTATATGTGGGGTGAACTTCGAGGGGGCTAACTTGCTATGTGGTGAAACTACTGTAATTCTAGTACATGAGATCATAAAGTTCTGCATGAATTGCTCTTTTTACCACAATCTTGCAATCTGATTGGCTAATCTTATGTCTTCAATACAAGTCTAGACAACGCTGCTTGCGTCGATGTGTCAGACAATTGTAATAGCCAATGACAAATGCTCATTTTGGGAAATAAACCAATCAGATTGCGAGAAAGTTATAGAAAATGCTTGCTCTTTCTTTGTGTCATAATCCTGGTCATGCTCTGAAATAATAATGTTGTGTACTCACGTGGCACACAACATGTTGACCACTGTGATGACAAATACCATTGTCAATAAGAGTACACAGACAAGGCTGAACCACATTGGACTTGTTTTAACAAGTTGAATGTGGCCCTAACCGCAACTCTCTGTATTACAATGCACAGAGAAAAGTCTGAGAAAATTAATTGTTGATAATTGTTTGTTACGGCTTTTAGCAGGGAAATCTTGGCTATCTTCTTCATCTCATTTTCGACAGCAAAATTTGCAAAATAGACTCAGTACTATACGTAACTGTAACATAAACATAAATGCTAAGCTAAACATCTTTTATGTTTCGTTCCAACAAAGTTCTGTTTCCGGAAAAGCACTATTTATGCCAATATTCTTTACACATGGAAATTTGAAAGCTTCAGGAATAACGCGATTGAAAGCTGAAGGCTGTAACAAAATTAATGTGAAGCACTGTAACGTAAGCTTTGTGTGGTTATCCAATAGACTTTTCTTGCTTGTACATTTTGTTTTCCCAATACAGATCATGTGATAATACTCAGGAGGTTTGGTCCTTTGTTTTGTTCATTAAAAAGAGTGCATGTAAGTATGAATATGTTTTAATGAACAAAACAAAGGACCAAACCTCCTGAGTATTATCACATGACCTGTATTGGGAAAACAAAATGCACAAGCGAAAAAGGTCTATTGCTTTTATATCCACTGTAGATCTGCTCGTATGCAGGGCATACCCCCGTCCCAGTATCAAGTATTAATGTAGTATGATCAGCTTTGGATATGCTGGTGCATACATTAGAACTAGAAAATTGTAGTAAATGAAACGGAAATTTCGAAATGATAGCTGCCAAAGATATTCAACAACACTCCGGAAAGATCAGTCAATTTTCGCACAAATCAGACAAAGGTTTTCCTCACGGCAATATAAATTTTATGTTGATATTAATGTTGATAAAATGTTGTAAAATTCAAGGGACAATAGATATACAACGAACGTTAAGTCAATGGTAAGTCTTAAATAAGATTGCGCTCTTTGTAAATACGAAAACAAGTTCCTTTGCTATTTCGATATTTTCTTCAATCAACCTTATCGAGTAAGCGTACCTCTACCACATTTCAAAGTGCATGGTTTCGTTCTTCAGAATATTGTCATATTCTCTGCAGCTTCTCCCAGCTCAAAGAAGCGATTTTTCACCACGCAAAAACCAGTGAATGGGTAAAATACCACGAGGATGCAGAGAACAACAAAAATTGAGGCGTGGATACCAAGTACGTAGTACCAATTTACAGTTTTTTGCTGGGGGAGGAGTAGGGAATTAAATTGCCCGAAGTCGCATGACATGCATTGTGAAGCATATCGACTGATCTTATTGATTTGCATTGTAAATGAAATATTGGCATTGGCAGATTTGCATTGCAATGAGAATATTGGCTACGTGGAGGTAGTTTGTTTCGTACGTACGACTCTAGCTTAACTCTGCCACACCGTGCGAAAATGATAAGTCTTGAGTACTCTAATCACATCAAGACCTTTGACTACAAAAGTCAGCGAACTCAGCTGGAACGCGAAGCAATCGACGCCGTGATCGCGGGGCAACCACTGACTCCATTGTTTGAAAAGCATAGCCTGAGTTTTGATGAACGAAAGCAACTTCTGAAGACCAAACTTGGCTATCCACACAAAGGAGAAGAATTTAGCCTCTTCCTTTTGGCTGTTGTGTGTGGTCACGTGAATCTTGTCAGAAGCATGATTGAGGAGCATCTGGTTGACGTTGAGCAGCAGAAGACAGTGTTGGTGGGTGTTAACGCAGAGACAAGTGTCATGCCAAGTGGCTTCGGCTATGAGGTTGGCGAAGGGGTCAGTGCCTTGTGGTGTGCTGCAGCATGGGCTAAAATTGACATTGTGAAACTGCTAATAAGCCATGGAGCCAACATTAATCACAAATCCAAGGGAGGATCTAGCCCACTGTTCATGGCATGTCAGTATTTTAATTCAAACAGATCACGTCAAGTACTGCTCGGCAGACCTGACATTCCAATTCAGCTTGAACTTGTTAAGGTCCTGGTTGAGAATGGAGCAAATGTCACAGAATGTGGTCGAGACGGCAACACCCCCCTGATTGCTGCATCTCTATCAGGGTTTAAGGACCCATCCCTTGTTATTTACCTGCTTGAGAATGGTGCAGATCCAAGTGTTCAAAATGTGCATGGCACCACTGCTTTGCACTTGGCAGCAGAGATGGGGTGTTTAGAAACAGTTAAGGTGTTGATTGAAAATGGAGCTCATGTTAATCCTGTTGATGCAGACGGGCTGACCCCTTTGGACAGAGCTTGCTGTAGATGCCAAGACGAAGTGGTAGATTATGTTCTTTCACTGCCTGGTTGCAGCAGAGAACAGAAGGTCCATGCATTGGAACTACTTGGAGCCTCACATGTCACAAGCATCAACACAGAAAGCATTGAGTACTTCAGCGAGGGATTTGAAGAGTATGATGATGAAACTGACAATTCAGATATCCAACATGGTTACCAGCTCATGTTGCAGGCAATGAAAGAGCGTTTCAACCCTCCAAATAGCATCATCAAGTCAGGAGTAAAGTCTCGTTTAGAAATATATAACAATCAGATGGAAAGCCAGAGCATAGAAGAAGTTGAAGCTTTAAGCACTAATAATAATGAAGAAGCTATTATGATGGAAGGGTTCATAATCCGTGATAGAGTTCTTGGCACTCTTCAATCAGCTGAAATTCTTCAGCCGCTAATCAATGAAGCAGTGTTGTTGGCCCATGGAGGCGATTTCAAATCAGCTATTCATTTCTATTCCCATGCATTGTCATTTAAATTGGTATCTTCTCCACAGAGTAGAGATATCTTAAGACGCTTCATTGAGCTTGCTGCTTACATGATTGAAAATGAAGCTGAACTGATGATTGCTGACCTTGAAGTAGCACAAGAGTTTTTGATTGCTTGGCTAGCTCATCTTCAAGTGAAAAAGGAAAAGCTGTATGGATCTCATTTCGAGCTGCAGGAGTTTGAGTGGTCTTTTGATAGAGACATGCTAAAAGCCTTTTATTTTATTTGCATCTTAAGCAATGTTAAGATCCACAACGACCACGAGGCAAAGAGAAGGTTTGAAATGATCAAATCAATTGTTGATCTCAACTTAAGCAATTCAGAGGGATCAGACATGCTTCATCTTGCTGTTTGGGATTCAATCTTAGAAGTTCACAATAAGGTGTCTATGAACAGTATTTTTCATGTGCCAAACTTGAAAGTTCTTCAACTGTTGTTGCAGTGCGGGGTTGACATAAATTTCTGCAACAAAGCAGGAAATTCTGCCCTCCATGTTCTTGCTACTGTTGACTCACACCTGGCTGTGGTGCCGAAGGATTTTAAAGAGAATGGAGG
Organism: Montipora foliosa; assembly: GCF_036669935.1. Classification (NCBI taxonomy): domain Eukaryota; kingdom Metazoa; phylum Cnidaria; class Anthozoa; order Scleractinia; family Acroporidae; genus Montipora; species Montipora foliosa. The sequence goes on along the minus strand of NC_090870.1, from coordinate 4,024,698 downwards.
AAAGATTTATTTTGACTGGTTTCATCAAAATGGTGCAAACTTCAATATTAAAAATGAAGCAGGAGAGACACCTGTTGATGTGGCAGTGTGTGAACTTACAAAGGGATTTCTTCAGGAACTATAAATTTTTAGATCATTTTTATAGGTATGGCCAATTAACCTTTTCTCCCCTAATGTGGCACTTACAGATTTTACTTTGTCTTATGCCAGACGATTTTATTTGTCAATGGGATTGAGGAACACATCATACTCCATCAAGGTTTTGTTTGTACTTCTTCACCACACAGGAATAATTCATTATCAAGGGAATGCATGAAAACCAGTTGATATTGTCAATGTTTTTGTCCATCTGACAATGAAACAAACTGAAAAAATCTCTAATTTTGTTATGACAATTACCCAAGGGATAATTTTATATTATTATTATTATTAGTAGTAGTAGTAGTAGTAGTAGTAGTAGTATTTCAATGTTATGCTGAATAATAAGAACACTGATTATTTGTTGTAATCCTTCTCATGCTACTTGTTGTTAAATATTGTTTATTAAATAATTATGTACGTCAAATCTTCCCAGGGACAGTTTAATGATATATGTATATTCATTTGATCTTTTGCAATTTAATGAGTTAAAAATAATTATCACTAATTATAAACATTAATAGTTTTGTAGTAGGTGTTTTGTTTTTTATTATTGTTTATTCAGACATCTAAATGAAGGAACAACATTGTTATTCTAAGACAAGAACAATAATTATTTAAAATCGAATTGAGAATTCTGAAGAAGATAAGATTAAGGATAAGTATGTATGTACAATTGTATTTTTTTTAAATTCAGTATCAACATAGAAAGCACAAGTGATCTGAGTGGCCATGTCTTTTGTTTATTTAAAACAAAAGAAAGAAGTTGATTCAATTAACATTTAATCTACTTTAAGTTGAGTAAATATCTCTCTATTTAGGAGAGCAATATTTGTCAGCTACAGCCTTTAGAATTAAAGAGATTGCTACCGATAATATTAGTGTATCACTATTTCAAAACTGGCATGGTTCAATGACTATCCTAGGGAAAGACCTATGCCACCTATTAGCTGGGCATGAAACAGCTTTTTTCTAACTTTGTTAACTTTAATATTTACATTTCTTGTGCCAAGCCGAAAAAGGAGAAAATGCAGAATATGTGGTGGTCAGAAGAGGTCAGGGGCAGTTCAAGTTAAATACTGCATTGGACCTAAATGTCAAGTCTGTGGAAAGCATTAATTTCATATTCACATACATTAATTTGTACCTTGGATAATATTACAGAGCTCTCAAGTCTCACATATTGAGTTTGAATCTCACTCATTTTGATGTAATCTCATGCTCTCACGCCGACACGAGCATTTCTCACTCATTGGCACTTTTCTCGAAGGTAACTACCTTTTAAGCTTTCAGAAGTGCTCATGAATTTCGAATTCGTTCCTTCACTGGCAGTGAACTTCGGCCAATGTTCAATCTGTTTGTGTGTGACCAATTTTCTTGTTTCTTCAGGACTTTCACCCGTTCATATATGAATTATAGGCCGATATGTTAGCTCAGGCTGACCATAATAACATGGGCTCTCTTAGCAAGCAGCATGAAAGAAACAAAATGGCGGACTCGGCGGTGAATTTCCAGTGATCTGAGAAGTGCAAATTTCAAAAAAAAATCTGGGGGAGCATGCCCCTGGAGCCCCCGAGAAATGTTTGGTGCCTCCGGCACAAGAAACACAGGACACTTGTGCCTGATGCAATCTCCAGCAAGCATCTCATGCTTTAAAAACTTAAGACTTGAGAGCTCTGATATTACATATAAATAGTCTTCAATGACATGCAATAAAGCCCCAATATGTAATGAGGCAAATAATATTATTGGACTTATTATGGTTTTTCACCAAGTGTACCGGTATCTATCTAACTTAAGCATTGTGAAGACTTGTGGGGTGTGATTAAAAGAAAGAAAGTTGAACTTTTCTGGTTGAAAATATAGAGAAGTTACTTCACATTTTCTAATGGTCACCTTGAGTCTAGCTCATACTCCAAGTAAGTCAGTTAGGGAAATTACTTGAAGCTAAAGATTCTCATGCAAGTTAAAACCAGTGGCAAAATTCCTGAGACGACTCTGAATGATTGCATTTCTTACTTAAAACTGCTACTGGCAATAATTTGTTTCTCCAACTTTTGTCCATAGTCTTGCAATGGTAGCATCTTATATGTAGGTAAGAGGGGAGAGGGTGGAAAGTGGAAACTACACTGTATTGAAGGCCTCATTGCACCCTAGTCAGTAGTGGGAAATGTACAGTGACTTGTTTGATACTACTTTTTGGCAGCTGCCTTCACATGGTAAGACGTTATTTTTTCCATGTCCATTTGCTTACTTTTGTGACAGTCTCATTGGAACTATTTCTCTTTCTTTCTTCCCAGTATGCAAATGGTAAAAGGCTTTGTTATGGAAAATTACTTCTGAAGATGCACTGATTGGTGTGACACAATAAGTCACCATGGAAATAAAAAAAACACCTCAAACGCCCTATGTTTTGTTGTCGAACGCTTTAAGGCTTATATTTTTATTGACGGAAAGTGGTAAGCGGACTAACAAATATAAAAAAAATAGGTACGCAATGCGTACATGTGTAAGCTTTGCTGCTTTCCCCAAAAGGTCAACCACACTGTCTTGCATCTCATCCCCTCAGCCTTTCCCGCTACTCCCTCCCTACTTTGTACATTGTACTCTTTACCTATCCATCAAAGTGTTTTTATTTAGACTGTGAACCCCTCTAACATTGGTTTGTTTCCAGGGAAATCTGCCAAGACCTCCCATCCACATAAAATATGTTAGGAAATAAAAATGTGCATGTGTAAATAAACCTTACTATGAAATTCCCAAATTTTAAATGCTTCAAATATACAACCCAGTGTTTGAAAATAGAAATGACTGAAAAAAGTTACTCTGAATTTTGGAACGGGCCAGAGGTCGCCGTTTTCGGTGGAGACCAATAATATAAAAGCGTCGTTTTGGGACGATGTTGGTGAGCTTTTTGGTTCTTCTACTGACACGGGTCCGCAAGTACTTTGAGGGTTTGCCAAAACCAAACGCTATGTTCCAAAAGTCATTGACATGTTTACTGTGGGCGACTGAACACTTGCTTCAAAATTCGCTTAATAGCTAAGCGAAGGTCAGATAACTGAAAGTACATTAAAGCTGGATTGACCGATGAATTAACAAAAACGAAAGTTGTAGTGAACTTTATTATAGGTGGCATAATAGTTGGGACTGGAATGCCTGTAGAGAAAAAGAATGGAAAATAATTCACGACGAACGCAAGTAAAAGAAGATAGTTTTAACGGATTTTCTGAATCCAGCATCGTTGACAGCTCGCTGATACAGGCCAGAATCTTAACGAAAAACCGTTTGATCTTGAATTTGGACATGGTGAAGCAGGCAAACCCGGTAAACTTGAGTTCAGTGGTAAACAAAAGTATTAATAATGAAACACGCGACAATGTTCGGACATGTAATTGTCTTAAAAGCACGAAGTGGCTGCTTTAAAATAATCAAGGTGCCAGTGAACGTGGAAATGGAAGAGACCCAGATGACAACCGCCGTGCAAATGGCTCTTCTGGTCGTGATTAATTCCTTTTACCGTAGATGTAACTTTATCAACTTTAGGGCAAGATATCGGTCTACCCCAATTAAGGTGACTGTTAAAAGTGACACACCTACCAAAGACCCCGATATGGCGAGATGTATTCTCATTGTTAAACTGTCATCTTCATGTTTAGTAGAGGCTATCCAAAAAAATATTTCCGATGGTTGAGAAATTAGACCGACTCCAAGATCAGTCATTCGCGGCAAGGCTAAACATGAGAACATAAGTAGCACAATACAAGGATGGAGGATGGAGTGTTCCAAATAGCTGCCAAGACCAAAGCATTGGCGAGAATCGTCGTTAATGCACATGGAATATTTAGAAAAGCGGTAACGAATCTTAAAACTTTTTTGCCTTCATTTAACCTTCCTGCCTCTCTAGCCGACTAAAATTTTGGCTTAACCGGCGCGCCAGGATAGTTCAACCAATGATAAGCAGAGAATAGTTTGCTGTATTCAGCGGCACCTACACAATATACTTGTAAGTTTTTCCCTCAAACAGTGCCTTTATTGCTAGACTGAATTCATCGTTAGACAGCTTGAGGAGGAAAAAAAATTGAAATTTATTTAATAATGAGACATTACACATGAAGGGGTTTCGTTCGTTATTTTTAACTTTCTTGCCTTTGGGGGCCGTAGCGGCCTTCAATCTGCCGGTCTTCGCAATTAATTTAACGTTAGTTTTAACATATCTGCCCACGGACTCAGTATGTTCAAGACCTGGCCCTTATCTCACTGTGGTATAATATGACTGAGCGGCCAAGGAGGTTTAAAGAGAGTGTCAAGTTAAATTGAAATTCTAGGTGTTTTGTTGGCTCATTTTTCGATGTCCAACTAGCACGACTGTATGACGAATATTGGCTGGCGAAGAGAATTTTTTGAAGCGATCCAGTTGCAAACAGATTAAATGGAGGAAGAAGTAGTAGAAAGAGTCTTTAACGGTTTTCTAAATATTCCATTTACCATTAACAGCGACTCTCGGCAATTCTCACGCGCGCTTACATTGCAAAACTATCCCCGTATGAGGGTCGTACGCGATCCTAGCAGGGCCGGATGGCTTTTTCCGGCCCTGCTCGCACCATCGCGTACGGCCCTCATACAGGGATTTTCTCAATAGTTTTGCAATGAAAGCGCGCGCGGGGCCGTACGGGTCATATGATAACTTGTGGGGCAGCAACGGCAGAACTAAAACTACCTAGAAATGCTAAGAAAATACCATAAATAAGACAAGGAGGCAAGGTAAGAAATTCGGATGTATTTTTATTTCTATTTTAATGCCCTAAATAACGATCGCTAAATTCCCCATACAAACCCTTATAAAATGTATGTAACGCAACAACGATTTTCCGTGAGCTTTCCTTGTATCTCAAGTGCAACCTTAGGTACCCAATTGATTGCAACCGAGAGAACCGTTTGTACCGTTGTTGTTCTCTGGGTTACCACCATCTGCACTGCACTGGCTTTCTTTCTCCGTGAAAATCCTGAACGTTCTTTTCTAATATTCCATTTTACATCACTCTCGGTCAGCATTGCTTGTATTTCCTTCAACGTTTTTATTCACTATACCAAAATCAAAGACCTTACAGTTTTCCAACAAGACCCCAGCCTGTACCAACGAAGTGTCAACGAGGCTCGGTTCAGAAAATCCGTCATAACGATCTTCTTTATTTTACTCGCTATTTGCCCTTCTGATGCAAGAATGTAACGACTGTTCTCATTTCATCTTTTTCTCCGATGATGCGCCCAATTCACTTGTCAACACTTACGCTTACTTTTGTTAACTCATCCGTCGTCAACCAGGCCTTATTGTACTTTCAGCTTACTGAATTCCGCTTAGCTGTCATGGGAATCCTAAAGCAAGCCTTTGGTCCCCTACAGGTGAAAACTGCCAATGATTTCGGAAGAGGAATTGCATGGCGCAGAAGGCGCATGCGCGCAAGTACAAATATTCAGCTACTTGGACAGCCGTCATTTACAATCCGGGTCAAAAGACTTCGGGACACGTGTCAAAATGTTGGGCGAAAAGTAGAGAATTTACTGTACATGCTTCCAATGTTATATGAGCAACGCGTGTTCTTCTTTCGCTGCCTTTTTCGCACCCCCCTTCCCTACCAGACAATGTTGAAACATGCGGGCGATCGATAAAACGGATCTTAATTTCGGAGACCGTGATAAATCAACATTGTTAAGGGGGGGGGGGGGGAGGAAGGGGGGAGGGGGGAAAGCGGGAATTGTACCAACAGTTTTGACCAGGATTGTCGATGAGTTTTAATGAGAATTATGATCATCGCCTATTAGAAAAGGCAAAGAAGACCGAAAAAATCCGGCCTGGCTTGACCCATGACAATGCCATTTCGCTGGCTGCACAATGCTCTAGTGACTGAGCTCGAAGACGTGAAGTATTTGAGAAAATATACGAGATAGCGTATACGAATGATATCTTATGTATATAGCAGATTATGCAAAACACACAAGACAGAACTCCTCTTTGCTGCAATTTGGAAGGCAATATTTCTCTGAGGAAAGGAACTAGTGGTGGTGTGGTCAACAGGCTCCTAACAACGAGGTTGCCTATTTACCGAGTTAGGATTTCGAGTTGGATTTCGAGTTGGTCAGTGTAAACTGCAGACCAGGGATAAAATGAAGACCAAGGTTATAATGGTTGGAAAAGCCCAAACAGTTAAGCCTCGATATTGCTTTTGCCTAATTATAGGCCTAAGGTTAGCACTTCCAAAGGGTTTGGGCTTTTTCAACAGTTACATTATAACCTTATAGTCTGCATTTTACCCCTACATGGGCCCCGTTGTTCGAAAGCCGATTAACTTAATCCAGGATTAGCGTAAACTTTTGTTTCATGTTTTCAACGTTTTGGTGAAAGTTTCCTTTCCTTATTTTTGTTTTTCAAGATTGACTTCTTCTAATATAGAGTTTTACCGAATATCGGCCTTGAACAGCATTTGGGAGTAGAAAAAAATTCATTTGCTTCATAAGAACTACAATGATCACTTTCACAGAGATTTTTCAATTATCTCTAATTTCACTCGCAGGTTGCACTGAATCAGGCTGTCTTGCAAGGTGATAGGCGGGGTTAAAAGTCCTTAAAGCAATCGTGTTCTTATTTCTCTATCGCTTGTATAACAACAACTCGTACAAAAAGGAAACTTAAAGTGTATAAGGTGCAGAGATTTTCCGATCGCTTCAACCCTCACCGTCCGTGTTGAAACTAACTAACAAGTTGAAGAACTGACAGAGTGCTTTATCTATTTACAAGTTGATAGCAACACTTCAATTAACTGTAGATTTAAAAAAACAGATATGACGAAACATTGTCAATTCACGTCTGTTGATTGGAATCTTGTGAATGGAGCTCAAATTCTGTCATGATCATTCTGTGGTCTGATAAAGTAAATTCTTTTGGCCATTCCTAAAACAAAAGGAAGAAAAGAAATCGAGGAAAATTATGAGTCGTGCGCCAAACTGCGAATCAGTTTTAGCATACGCAAAATAAAGTTGCGTCTAAAGCTCCATTATAGCCATTTACCCAATAAATGCATTATTTTAAAAAGCTGCGCAAATGGTTTGTGTTTAGTTTCTTTAAGTTGCAGAAGGTCTACGGACTGGAGACTCTTACGCAGACTGCTGTGTCTACGAAAATCCTAACTGCTCTTTTTCCATGCAAAATAAGAACGTATTTGCCGAGCCTTCGAAAACCAAAGAAGTTTAATTTCGTCATGACACGAATGTGCCGAGTTAAATTTCACTTAGAGTAATCATTAATTGTGAAGTGCGTTCAAGGGGACGAAATGTAGGTTCCGCAATATGTGAGGGGGAGCATATGATGTTTCCGTCCTAATAAACATCCTAATTCGAACGTGAGCATAGAGCGAGTTTCAATCGAGTGTCGTAAACCAAAACCAAAGTAATTACGTTGGCCAATCAAAAAAAACTGAGACAATCCGGCAAACCAATCAAAACTCGAAGTAATCACACGTAGCCGACACAAAGCGCGGGAAAATGTGCACGCGCGAGGCACGACTGATTGGGTTCATGTTTCCAGATACACGGGAACAGACAAAAGAGATGTGGTGTTTCCAGCCTAAAGACTCGTCAATCATAATACCTAGGTATTTTATACATTGCTTACGTTCTAACGAATAAGAGGAGCCGTCGCTATTTCTTATGTTAAGGTTTATTGGGATATCCTTTTTTTTTGTGGATTTGATTATTATGAAGTTTGTTTTACCCCTATTGATAGACAGCTTGTTAACATCGCACCATCTTTTCACTTTGGCTAGTTCAGAGTTCATTAAGTGTTCGAGTGATTTAAGATCCCTTGGGGATGCAAATACATTTGTATCATCCGCAACGATTTTGAAAAAATCTGAAACTTAATCATTCATGTAGATTAAAAACAGCAGAGGTCCTAGTGTGCTTCCTTGTGGGATTCCACATAAAATTGTCTGTTTGGGGGACTTAACTCCATCCAACTCAACATACTGTTTCCTATTCGAAAGATAGCTTTGAAACCAGTTTAAAAGAGTCCCTCTCATTCCATAGGCTTCCAATTTTCTCAGCAAGATCATATGGTTTACAGTATCAAAGGCTTTAGAAAAGGCTAAGAAAACACCACAAGTGTATAAATTATTATCAATGACTGTTCTTAGCATAATCTATTTGTGATTTCAGTTATAGCTTCAACGGTTGAATGTCCTTTTCTAAAGCCAAATTGAAACTGAAAGAGGATTTTCTGCTTCTCAATATAGTTAATAAGCTGCTTGTGTATAAGTTTTTCAAATATTTGTGTAAACGTTGACAACGTTGAGATAGGGCGAAAATTAGTAGGATCTGTAACCTCTCGTCCTTTGTCAAATTGTAACCTTAGAAATTTTCAAAATATCAGGTACGACACCCTGTTGTAAGGATTGGTTAAAAATGAAGGTTAGGCATTCACTTATATAGCTTGAAGCTAGTTTAATAAACTTTCGAAGTACTTCGATAGTTGATTTGTTGAGGTTTGTTCCCAATAATAAATCGTAAACTCAATGGACAAGGATACTGCAGAAGGTAAAACTATCTCGGAAAGAACGTTTGATATATTCGATTGGGCTATCATCATCATTATTCGGCGGGAGTTTGGCAGCAAGTTCACAACCAATATTAATAAAATGTGTATTAAGTTGATGCGCAATACTAGCTTTATCGGTGTAACACCTATTTTTATGAATCAGTTTTGTAATTGGGGGTTGCCCACAACCGTTTTTCTAGTTTATTATCATGCCGATTAGTTTCCATGTTCTTTTCAGATTTTCACTTTTTAAGGTAATTCCCTTGAAAATGACGTACTATCCATTTTTCAAAGTTGGCACAATTGATATTCATACACAGGACATTTTAAACTGTAATACAAAGATGGGGTCACCGTCCCTTTTTTCGCGCTGTATGCCCTTTATTCTAAGCGTTTTTACCGAATTACGCGAAAAGCGTTCGAAACTAGATCAACCGGAAAAATTGTTGTTATGTAGCAAAAACTATTGAGTATTACCGAAAACTTGAATTTAATTGTTTGTCCGGGCTATAATCTTTAAGTAAAGTGATTTGAAATTGCTCAATATGCAAAGAAATGTAAGCAAATTGGACCGCTACAGTCACCACCTTGTACTCAGTGTCTGGCTCCAAATGCAGTTTCACGTCATTTATATGTAAATACTACAACTTATACTATCCAACTTTTTTTCTCCGTAAAATATGTTTTCCGTGTACCTATTACGGGTAAATAGAATTATAAAAAATGGGGGGTCACCGTGCTTGTTTCCTGGCAACACTATGATAATGCATGGCAAAGGGGTAATTTGGGCTTCAAAATGATCATTTTCCGCGAAAGGACTGGGGCGAGTTCCAAAACAACACCTTCTTAACCGAGAAGAGTTATCATGATTGCTCTTAAAAGCTCTTGAAACGCAAAAAGCGGCCTTTACTGCCTCTCTTCAGATGGCCGGGGTGAAACGCCGCCATCTCCGAGTTGCAATGTTATGCGCAGTATGAGATGCGCGGTGCAAAACAAGGGAATCACCTAAATCTAAATTGTCCTTGAAAATACTCTTTTTTTGGCTACATCCTTAATTCGGTTTAATTTGCTGTTATAAGTTTTGTAATAGGTTACTTTATTAGGATCGTTACTAAGGAAGTGAGTTTTAAAAAGTTGTTGCCTTCGTTTTATAGATTTCGGAATGGCGTTAGATATCCAGGGTTTAGCGGACTGTTTTCTTTTTTTGTTTGATAATTTTCGCATAGGTGCATGTTTATCAGATAAGGATTGTAGCGCATTGATTACATTATTCATGCTTCGATTCACATCTTCATCGACCAGGTTATTAAATTCTATAGCTTCAAGGTCACTTAAAAATAAATCCTTGTTAAAACGAGAGAAGTCCTTAAAAAGTTTTGTTTCTTGGCGTAAAGGTTTGTCACTGTACAGAAAACGGGTAAATGATCTGTTATATCAGCTAAACATATTCCTGCTTTTGTTACTTTTTGAGGCACGTTTGTGTAGAAGTGGTCAATCAGCGTTGTGGTGTGATCTGTAAAACGTGTAGCTTTAGTGATCAGTGGCAAATAACCCGAGCTAAATAGCATGTCAAGATAATCAGATGTTTGGTCGTCTCTATTGTAAATAAGTTTATGTTTATGTCACCTAAAACAAAGACCTCTTTACCTTTATTGTTTAAATTACATAATTTCTCTTTAAGTGCATTATGAAAATTTGGGCAACCTTTGGATGGGTGCCTATAAATACAACCAACAACTATGTTCTTTTGTTTTTTCCGAGTAATTTTAACCCAGCACGATTCTATTCCGTCATCTGATAGTTCTAAGTCCCGCCGTTTCTAATGAAGCCTAATTCTTGAGAAATACACAGGCCGACACCTCCTGCACTTGTTGGTGAATTAGTATTCAAAAAGACATAACCTGGTATTATAAATGTTTTTTTCTTTCAATTTTGTGTCAGATATAGCTATAATTTCCGGAGTCCCTTTTACGGTCAAAATAATATCTTCCAACGATGTTAGATTTTTAGGTAGGCTACGCATGTTAAAGTGCATTATAGAAAATCCATGGTGTTTTTTCGTCTCATAAAAGAAACTTTCCAGACTGTTTGATCGCAAAATAATTTGATTGGGTGTAATTGTTGTATAGAGACTCTTGTAGCTCACTTTCTCTTTCAGGGCTAGTAATAATATCTCCGAATAGATCTTTAGACTCAATAAGAGTCAGGGTGGGGTGTACCCACCCTCCAGTAATCTTAAGGAACTCTTGGGAATCCAAAGTGAAAAATGGAAGTAGGCATTAAAAGTATGGCCATCTCTATATGTAAAAGTATGTAACTTCGCAGTTGTAAATTCATGTTAAATTTAAATAGGCCATTTCCGAGGTGCTGTTTGCCTCGGTTTCGAAGCGCGTCTTGGTGCTCAGCTATCGTAAGGAAAATGAGTTTGATTTGCATAAGAATACGCAACTCATTTCCATTTGAATGTTTGTGCACCGGGACTCGCTTTGAAACTGAGACATGTAGCAACTCGGAAAGGGGCTATTGAAAAGGCAATGGTGACTTGGCGATTTCGAGTGGCCCTAACACAAGTTCAACGTATCGGTTACTTTCTTACTTTATCACTGTATTCTGCAGGCAATACCATGGATTGTCTTGGAACGAGGGAGCTAGGAGACGAAGTTCTGAAACAAAGAGTCGTAACTTATTAATCAAAGTTGTGCATGAGGCAATGGTTTGAAAATTGCCAAAATTCATACTTGCCGAGTTTTTGATTACATGCACCCCCTGGGGGGGGGGGGGGGTACTCCCTTCTAAGGGCTTAATGGGGAAGTGCGGCCAGCCAGGGTATGTTTTTCGGGATTTTTGTCTTGAACGGGGTATCGAATTTATCATTTTTTGTCTTAATCAGGGTATCGATTTATCAATTTTTGTCTTAAAAACTGGGTTAAATGTCTTAAACAGGGTATCAAAAATCGGAATTCTGTCTTAAAATGGGTAGGAAAATCAGCGATATTTGTCTTAAACAGGGTCAGGGTATGAGGGGCCGCGCCGCACTTGCTCGAAGCTCAGTAAGCGCTAACCGTTAGTTACGAGGTATCAAAGCCGTGAAGACATATTTTGCCTTTTCAAACAGCTGGGCCAAACCCTTAAAATAAACCGATTGACAAATAAAATTGAAGCTCACCTATAAAAAATATAATCTACAAGAATCTCTTCGCCGTTATACACTCTATGCGTCACACCTGGCTCCCTGTTGTGGACAGTTTTGTACGAGGACATGAAGCCACTTTCTATAACATGATTATAAACAGCATCTTCTGGGCAGCCATTAAAATCCCCGGCTAATAACACTGGAACATGCTCTAAATTATTTCTGAAACAGGAAGAAGAGACGAAAAAAGTAAAACAAAAACGGAGCTTGGATGCTAAGAAGTAGATCAAGACGTTCTGTTCTGTTGGAGAAATCTGGACAGAATTGTTATGGCACCTCCACTTGAGATCCAGAGGATCTGTGATCAAGTCCAGCTACGCGAAAAAAAAAGCGTGTTTTAGAGCCACGGACGGCAAGCGAAACTTAGATGCTTTCATTTTTAACGTGTCTGGACATTTCACTATTAGAGACGATTACTTCAAAAATCTGGGAGACCACTGTCTTGTCGTGCGAAATGTCCGCCCGTGGCTCAAAGCAAATCTGCAAACAAATCTGCTTTTCCTTAATTGGCAATATATAAGACCCCAGTCAGGGCCGTAGCCAGTATGAGGCAAACCGAGGCACTTGCCTAAGGCATTTTTTCGTGAAATTTAAAATAAAGCGTGATTCTAGTGTTGTCTTTAATATGTACTCATCATAAACACTTAAAATACTTCCGAAGATAATTTAACAATGGACATTGCCTCAGTCATATTTTTTTTTCTGGCTACGGCCCTGCCAGTGTGATCAAAAACCAGCATGTAAGAACGTTATGCAGTGTTTTCAAAGTAGGTGTCATTTCAGTTGCTAGGAAAAATGCAACATTCTATAAATGGATGTTACTGAAAAGTTCAGTGTGTAAAATAAACGACTTTTGTTGATTGATCAGAAGCTGACTGCTTTTGACAAGTTTGAAAAACACAAGTGAATTGAAATAATCAACTTACTTTTTCTGGTAAGATTCAATCTCGTTTTTTACTTTCTTTATCTGAGACTAGAAAAACCAAAAAAGGAGCTCAAACACTTTGAGCCTTGTTGAAGCAGATAATGTGGCAGTGTTTACATGTATGTTTAAAATGCAGCTACATGTAATAAGATGCATGTTAAACTTTCATAAAACAACGACAATTAAAAGAACAGTAATTATTAAGTGATATTTCTGAAGACAAGTTATTTGACTGCCAAGGAGAAGGGCAAGGAGACTCTTTGTGACTTTTCCACACAGTTTACATACGTTAATGCACAATCACCATTAATTAGTTCCATCATTTTAGTATGAATCCTATAACTTGGTTTTTGAGTGAACTAGCTTGCATGGTTAATTTGTTTTCTTCTAAATCTCACCCCCCCCCCCCCCCCCCCCACCAAATGTACTTTTGCTCTGTTGCATTTCACCAAACTATTGTAACTATTTTTATCACACAATGTGTATTTTTGTTATCAGTTGTTCTTCTGCATTTTCTCTAATAATTTTTTGTGTGCTATGAAATTAGATAAAATATAATTTGCATTTAATTACCAGGCTCTCTGATCTCCAATGCGGCAAGATCTGGAAGGAGAGGTTCGTAGTTGTTTACCTTATCATTTTATTTCAATAAATAAGGTGAATTTCTCTTGTCTTTTACTTTTTTATTATCAGTTGTTCTTTTGCATTTTCTCTAAGGTGCATTTCTGTGTACTGAAACATAAACACTATGTACAACAAGTGATGCCATGCATTTCAAAATTTTATTTACTTTTTAAATGGCTTACTCACCATACGAAGATATTGATCAATGTAATTTGAACAATAGGTTAAATGAGTTGTCATGAGGATTACCTATTTACGAGAAAATAGAATAATACAATGAACTGAACAGCTGTTTTTTTGATAGAGGACCCAGTTCCCGCAGGACTGGTGAGATATGGTCAAACTTCCTAGTATTAGTTAACATGCAAGCAGCAAAGTTTTATACAAGTTGTAATTTATCAATGTTCTGCTTAAAAGTACCAAACCATACACTGAACAATAAAAAAGCTTACTAAAAACCAAGCAATTCAAAATGGTGAAAAGTACAGATAATTTTAGAAAATAGATGTCTAACTCTGCTTATCTGGCACAGAGTAGTAATAAGGGACGAAGTCAATGAGTTAACATGTTCATTAAATGTAACGTTTGAGTCTAGTATGATACCAAGATAATTGACTGACAGTACAGGAACTAGGTTTTGGCCAAGAAAAGGAACTCTGACATTTGGGATTTTACTTAGTAGCTGTGGTGTTCCAAACAAAATGAGTTTGGTTTCACTAGGATTTATGAGTAGCTTATTAGTACAGCACCAGGCGGCAAGAAGACAAAGGTCTCAAAGGAGTCAATGTCCATGAATGAGAACGAAAGGTAAACCTTGGTATCATTGACACGACTTGACACTTGAAAATTTGGCAACGGAGCTGGGTAAGTCATTCATGTAGACACTGAACAGGAGTGGCCCTAAAATGGACCCTTGAGGTACGCCATGTGTAACGAGTAGCTGCTCTGAGCGAGATGTCCCTAGTCGTGTTGACTGCATACGGTCAGTAAGGTAGCCCTCAAACCACTTCAACACATTATATGTACTTGACACACCCAGCCCTTGAAACTTAAGAAGGAGTGTCCTATTGCATATGCTTTATCAAATGCCTTGCTTAGATTGATCAGAGTGCTGCGAAAGGTTTCCGAATTGCCCCACAGTTCTTATTTTCACAAATTTCCTGGTTACAGTATTCCCGTTCTGCCTCTCGTAACGTCACTCTTTCCCTATTTTACCCTGTAACCTCAATAATTCAGCGTGTGCTTTGAATTGAATGATGTAATGATATAAAAGTTTGCAGTAAAATCTTCTTTATGGTGTGACCTAAGCTGTACAAGGGATTGTAAGCAGCATGCCAGAATGATATTTTCTGCAAAGTTTAAAAAAAATTATGTGTAGCGGATTCAGAGCACCTCAAAAAATTCAAAACAGTGTCCAACACTTACTTTCTTAGTAATTTGATCTTTGGGCAACCAGTTTTGGTTTTTTTTTTGGTTGCCTGCCTTCTAAATACCTGTGGCCCATTAAAACTCAAAGGGGGCTTGTAAAAATGTCAGTTTTGAGTAAAATGTGTGTAAAATGGGTTTGACAGACCAACTCGACTTCTGCTGTGTCCATGGTGTTCTGGTAGCCCTCACAGTTTTGCTTGGATAAGCATACATTTAAGCGATTTTTTTCTTTAAGACCTCAAGGGAGATTCCTTTACCATATCTCTCTGAGATTAGGCTGGTTTTGAATTAAATGCCGTTTATCCAATATTATGGTCTTTAAGCCTTTCAAAGCTGGTTGATATTGCCTGACAAAAGGTAAAATTTTCTTGTGTGCTTGTTTGATATCAAAGTATCACAGCGTATTTGGCCGTGCAGAAACTGGGTTCCATTGTAACAAACATTTTTTTCGCGTGGACTTGAACATGGCGGCTATGAACATGTTCCTTCTTCCATCTGTTTTGAGGTTTGTACCACTATATTTTTAACAGAAAATAAATGACAGCAAAACGATGTAACAATTTTTTTATCGTGATTGCGGTGACTACGTCACATTACTAGTCACATTCTTCATTGCAAATCAAATCGTTCTGCAAAATATTAGTCAACCAAAAATTCTGATTGCCTGATTGGGCAAGTCTTAGAGTTGTTTTACTTGCCCACGAATATATTTCGCTTGCCCCGGGCAATTGGGCAAGCGTTAGTGCCGAACACTGCAAACTTAACCCTTTAACTCCTAATAGTGCCACTTATAGATTTTACTCGTCAATGGGGAACCCCACGGGGCTGAAAGGGTTAACAACAGCTGGATTCACTCAAAAACTATGTCCCCATTAACCCTTTAACTCCCAATAGTGC
>NC_090870.1:4001403-4003903 GCF_036669935.1 Montipora foliosa | reverse complement strand
ATTAAAAGTCACTGTATTTTTTATATATCCGCGTTTTAATATGGTCTCTTTTAGGGTCAAAAAAAGCCTCCTTAAGGAGGTTAATTTTAAATTTCCGACGAGTATCCCTCCCCTTTTCACATGGGGGCCCCCCCCCCCCCCCCCCGGGCTTTTTAGTTGGCGTTAGATTATTAAACGGCAGTAATATGCCAACTAGGAGGCTGTGTACCGCCGGCAGCCGCCGGCTTCTACTTAAACTCCTGGTAAATGTGTATAAAATTGATTTTCAACCGCCGGCCGACCATATCAGTACACTTACCTTATCCAGTTGTAGCACGGAGCTAGAACGTTGAACGTGGCGACACGAAGTGGCTTTTTGCTCTGTGCTTTGGCGCTCATAACGTGAACAATTCGACGGGTGTTTGAAAATAACAAATTTCGAATCATATAGTGGAGATCCCATTATAAAAGAACTGGAATCTGACACATGACAAGAAATACCCGGCGATAACCGGCCATTTTCTGTCTCATTGTGACGATAATGACGTATGATGTATACGGTACAATATATGTCCCCATACATAACGTACTTACCCATGCGCTAGTACAAGGGAAGGAGTATATAGGGCTAAACATAACCCTGACCCTAATCGTAGGACACTTCGAGAGGGATTTTAAAATTTAGATTGCCTCCAATTACCTGCGCTTCTGGATATAACTGGGGTGTTGTGGTGTGGCCTTTGTGTGCATATTTTCATGGTTAGGAAGGCAAATCTCGGAGATACTAGCTGAAAAGGCAACCCTAAAATCTGAGGATATTAAATTAACAATTATTCTACGAGGGCGCGCTGGATATATAGAGGATATTACATGGCCGGGCGGGGATACGAATTTTATCTTCGAGTGCTGAAAGTATCTCTCACGAGTGAGCGAAGCGAACGAGTGAGAGATATTTTTAGCACGAGAAGATAAAATTCGTATCCCCAAGCGGCCATGTAATGTTCTTTTTATTATATAGATATTGATGAAATGTCTAGATTTAAAACAACTTGTTTTATTCATTTGCGAAATGATGAAAAAGTGTTCACCAACCACTAAAACACGCATGTTGTGTAACATGAAACAAGATATGAAAGTTATGAAAAACAAATCATAATAATGTAAAATTTGCAATAAAAATGTTAATGTAGTAGAGAAGAATTGTAACAAAGCACAAAAGTATCGTACAATGAAGAGGAAGCTCGCGTTTTATTGGTTAATCGTGTTCGTTACCATGACGACAGCGATATCCTCACATGTGAAAGATAAAAATGATACGTTCACTGCGCGCGGTGAAGATATGATTTCTTAGTAACAGGAGAAATCCTGGTATTTCATCAGTATCTATATAATAAGAAGTGATAGATAACGCCCTCGTCGGTTGTAGTAATTTTATATCCAGCAAGCCAGAGTAGAATAATTATTGTTTTATCAAAAACCCCTGGATCGACAACTCTTCCATGTTGATTTTATTTATCTGGCACGGTCAATTCCCGTCCAAAACGGCTTTTGTCGGCCATTCTTTTCTCAAAGCTGCAAAAATGTTTTCAGCTCGCTTTATGGCTCGCGCTTTCCTTGACCATATTAGGTACAACAGGTATATGAAGTGATAGCCTGTGTCCGGTGAGCCAATGAAAATACTTGAAATCTGATATCCGTAGTTCAGTTTTATAATTATTAAATATATCATGTGTACTGTGACAATTACTAGCGATGTAGTGAATAAATCCTGGTAAATAACATGTTTTTCTTGAGGAAAACAGCAAACCTACAACCCACTGGAGTCGCCTTGAAATGACCAAAGTACACCACAAAAACACTGATATAAGGTATCAAGAATACAAGGTAAGGCATTTTTGTTCGATTCATGCTCTTTATTTTCGATTCCTAAACACGTTGATGAATTCCCATACAAACCTTTAGAAGTTACGTCATTGCTGAACTGATCGTCACGCTCAAGTTACAACGTAACGTTACAAAGGTCACAGAAACGTTTCCCTTGGGCGACCTGTGTATTTGTATTGTTTTGTATGCATTTTCATTTGTATCCACTTCCGAGAGCGTTTTAAAATCGACGCGTTTCCCATGAAAATTCTGATTTAGTGTGGACACAAGGCCTAAACGTATCGAAAAATGTACGAGTTTTACCGCAATAGTGTGGACAATAATAGTAATAAGGTAAAGTCACTTTATTTATTTAACGTCAGTAGTCCCTTCAGTTACGAAACGGGTATCAATGGAAGCCGACGGTCCATTTTAAGGATATTTAAAGCTATAGCTACGAAGATCAGAGGAAAGTCGAAACAGACATTGAAAACACCAAAGATCGAACCGGGAACCTCTTACTCCGAAAGCCGCGCACTTAGCCCAATCCCCGACGATAAAAGATAACAGGAAACAAGATCCAGTCTCAAGCATAAGTTAAATGATTGGTTAATTTTGCGCTGTTCGCGGCGAAACATTGTACTAAATGCTTTTGTTG
>NC_090870.1:3991403-3996403 GCF_036669935.1 Montipora foliosa | reverse complement strand
AACCGCAAATTACGATTAAGAAAAATTCTTGTACGTGACTCTTTTTAACACCAGACGTTTAATTGACAGCTCTTATCTTGTCGCCGGAATACACACAGTACAAGTTTAAAGAGGCTCGAAAGGGTCCTCGAAAGGGTTTTCAGCTGAGCGCGCGCGCGTACCCACACACGCAATTCGTAAGCTGCTCGCGTCAGCTCGTGATTCAAATGGGTCACACGAAATAAGCAAATATAATTGCGCTCTCCTTTTTTCTACTTCCTATAGACATGAATATAAATAGACATCTCCTATTCATGAAAACCAACAAACGGTTTTAAAATGGTCATTTAAATCCGTTTGTGTTGACCTTCAGCTCAACTCGCGCGTGCTCTCGAATGAGCGGGTGACGCATGCGTAAATGCCGATCTTGTAACCCCCTCATTTTTCTTGATTTTGCAACTTTACTCGTTTATATCTCTGCTTCCGGACGGTGAATTTTTTTCATTTTTTGCATGTTAGCTTAGATTAATTTACAACGTTTGTCTTTCAAATTTAAAAAAATTCTGTAGGTGAGAAAAAAAAATTAGAGGCACATTTCAAAAAAACTTATTTTTCTGAAAAACTGACCTACAGATTTTGTTGAATTTTAAATATTTTAGAGAGTATTTCTAACATTATCTGGTAATACTAAATGGGAAAATTTCACCGTCCCGTTTCTTAAAAAAAGGCAACATAAGTTGATTTTAAGGCTCAAAGAAATGCCTAATATCGTTGCCATGGTTAACCAGTTAACCAGTGGTTATTTTGGAGGAAAATATAATGTGAGAAATCTACGATGGGTACTTAATACCCTGGCTAGATTTCGCCTTAATATGATTACCCTAACTGTATCTAAGGACAGAATATGTTTATTTGATTGAAAAAAGGAGAAACTATTTCGAGCCACCTTAAATTAAACTAGACGCTCCATGAGCGTACACTGGGTTGCCTGTGGTACGTTTTACTCAAAAACAGAAGAGACTGAGTTAGATGGAATTGAACTGCAGCGTTCCAGGCAAATTTTCAAGTTGGGGATCATTAAGACCATTTAAGGGGTCACCCAGAAGTCGTGCCAGCAGAGGCGCCTTTGGCTCACACGTTCATACGACGAAACATATCTTTTTCTGAGATTAAAAACTTGGCTACCAGCCTATTAATCATTTGTCAGAAAGAAAAAAATCCTGTCATTTTTAGAAAAAATAGCACGCATTGCGTACATGTGGTAGTGCGGTAACACAGCGCTTTATTCCATATTGTCAATTGTCTTCCAGGAGATTCAAGTTGCGTAACATATAGCTCTATTAGTACACGATATTGTTTTTGGTATTGCATATCACTGTAGTGCCATGGTAGAAGTCTTAAGTAAATAGCCCCCTGAAAAGACGTGTTTACTAGCAAAGTACTTAACCCAGAAAGATTGAAGAAAATAAAAGGGAATCGAAAACATTGGCTTCTAGGCTGACATGCTGATCATTTTCAAGTTCCCTCACAACTTCTTTACACCACAAATTTAAGCGTG
This sequence comes from Montipora foliosa, assembly GCF_036669935.1. Classification (NCBI taxonomy): domain Eukaryota; kingdom Metazoa; phylum Cnidaria; class Anthozoa; order Scleractinia; family Acroporidae; genus Montipora; species Montipora foliosa. The sequence continues at coordinate 3,994,866 of NC_090870.1, read as the reverse complement.
TACTCTGAGAATCCGACAGCTTTGTAATACAAAAGTCCACTGAAGTTGATCCCTATCCGGCGGGGTTAGAATCTGGATAGGTGACCTAAAAAATATACCACTTTGTAACAGAAGCAAAGGACCGAAAACTCTATTTTAACGCTCAAAAATGCAAACCAATTAAGGTACAGATTTTTGTGATGAAAAAGTAAATAAATATTGATACACAGTTTTTAGGAAGAGCAGAAGGAAGTTTTCACGACGGTCGATCGAGAATAAAATATTTTGCCGCAGCAACAAAATTTACGACATGAAAACAACATTAATTTGAACCACGAATACAAAAAGTTACCATCAGCGAAAAACATTTTGGGAGAGTTTTGCTAAGTTGAATTTTGTTACTGTACTTTTGGCTGCACAAGTAAATCGCAAAATCGAAAGTGACATCGAATTAAGCGGGCGCCGTGATCAAGTTACCGCGGCGTGTTTACTCGCGAAACAGTGAGGCATCTGTGTAAAATGATGGCAAGATACCGAGATTTTGTTTTTGTTAGTTTTCTTCTTCTTTCACGTGTTCTAAAGTTTGACAAGAAATGTGCGAATTCAACACAAAGATCACAATCGCCCAACTCTTGAGGTTAACCAGTGTTTCTGCAAAGTCATCACTTTACTCTCCAAGACGAGGTTATTTATCACCAAGTAAGCAGCTACCTTATCATTCACCAGCGTCACAATTTTTTGCTGATTTTGGCGCTCATTTTGTTGAAACTCAAGCACGCTTTCAACAGACCTGTTTATTTTCGTGAACCCTTCCTATTTTAATTGCGTGCGTGCAAACAAGACACACAATCCGTGTCACAAAGTATATGAAATTAAATAAATTTCTGACAGTTCACATCAAACCCTTTTCGAAAGAACCTTGACCGTAAATAATGAAGCACAAAAGAGACAACAAGCTTTCATTCAAATAATTCTTCACTGTCACATTTTCAATTTTTTTTTCATCTTTGCAGAGTTGAGTACAAAAGTAACTATGTTGCCAGACAACTCAGATTCGACTTCAATAAACACTGTGATGCTTCAATGTTTGTTAAATCCATAAAATATTTCCATTTTATTTCGGTGTTGCATATAATTATAATACCAAGTTAGTAATATATTAGAAACAAAGCTCACTTGAAATCCAACGGCGCAAAATAAAATTGTTGTCGAAGACCATTACTCGTTGCTTTAAAGATTCCAGATATTTATTTTTCACCGCCTGTCTTGTTCACCCATCTTGAGCTCCATGAGGGTATATTTTGTCTAAAAACGCCATTCGCGTTACAATGACTTTCGACGCCATTGCAGTTTAATTAAATGTTCTCCTGTGTGCACCAGAGAAATCTACGCATTACCCCAGCCCCCTCAAACCTAACAAAATACGCACAGAAGACTATACACAAAGACACCACTAAGCAAGGGAGTGACAGGCAAGAGTTTTCATCACACGGAAAAAATAAAACGGAGAAATGAATCGCAGATTCCGACTAATCAGTCATTGTCCCATTCTCGTTGCTTTCCCTTATAAAAAGCCTTTGTATGCCAATTTAAATTTGTTTGAAATATCTATTTTTAGTTGAGAGCGCATCGTTATGTCCCAGTGGAACGTTCAGCTCTGCCACCCATCACTGTGTACCCGACTGTGGCCCTGGTAACTATGGAAACACGCGATCCGGAAACTGCCAGCAATGTTCCACCAAATGCAGGACTTGTTTCAATGGACCAACAAATTTCAACTGTTCAAGCTGCAAGGAGCTACTTTTTCTAAAAGGTAAGCATAAAAATAAAAAAGTATTCCCGGAGCGTGAATAACAAATGTTTACGGTCACATTGCGCAGTCGTGACTTTCGCGTAGAAACGACATGACAGCAGTTCTTTAGGTTTGCTTGCAGAAGAAAAGTGGGCCGTAATTGGTGTAGGCCAGAAAACCATCTTTCTTGTTTTTGTGTCTTCTGATGTGGGCATTATATAAAATTATCGTGTGAATCATACGAATTTCACAGGAAAATTCCCGTAGCTCGTCAAGTTACCCTTTAATTGCTTACACTATCCAAGTCAGTGTTACGCGCTCAAGTCTGAAATGGTTTGAAAGGTGCATGAAGCAAGCGCGGATTATTTATATGGCATAAAGGAATGCTCTTGGCACCAAGAGCCAAAAATTTGTGCGCAACGATCATTCGTTCTTTCTACTTTCCCCTGTCCGGTATATCTCTCTTTCCGGAATTTCCGCAACAAAAGCTTTTAAATTCTTTTAGAAATGTCTAAAATTCTCCAAAAACTATCTAAAATTCCCGAAAATTCTTATAAATTTCGTTCCTTATAGTGCAAAGTCTGCCATATTTGCTATCAAGCAAAGATCCGGATTCCGAAACTACTGTGAGAAACCGCTGCTTAGATGCACTGCAGGACCCCTTTTGGTGAATAACCGCTGATAAGGAATGGATATGAACGGACTGACCCCTCTCCTGGTAGATTGGAATATTAAAGAAAAATACGTTTTGTCACGTTTCTGCCTGTGAAAAGTTTCCAACATGTGAGGTGAAAGTTCAAATTGCAATAAAATTCTCGAAATTGTAAATTTTTTTCTAAAATTCCCGAAAGCTTCTAAAATTCTTTTTGATGTCTGAAATTAATAAGTCTAGATCTTGTGATAAAATTGATTAAAAAGACAAACGCAACTAGATTCATTTTGACAACGTTTCGACATCGTCCGATGTCATCGTCAGGCAATGAATTTTAATCGGATGAAGCATAACTTATAGTACTATAAGTACTATAATCGGATGAAGCATAACTTATAGTACTATAAGTTATGCTTCATCCGATTAAAATTCATTGCCTGACGATGACATCGGACGATTTCGAAACGTTGTCAAAATGAATCTAGTTGCGTTTGTCTTTTTAATCAATGTCTAAATTTCCCCAAAAAAATTCCGGAAATATGTAGCTAAGCCTAATCTCTTTACAGGATCATCGTGTGTTAAATTATGTGGAGATGAACTAACAAAAGGCCCTCCAGTCACGCGATTGAGGCTGGTGAGCGGCAGCAGTCACTTTGAGGGTCGTGTTGAAGTTAACCACGACGGAGTCTGGGGAACAATCTGCGACGATTCCTGGGACATCAACGATGCCCAAGTTGTATGCCGGGAGCTTTTACTTGGTGATGCTGGAGAGGCAGTGAGTTATGGAATTCTGGGAAGAGGATCAAAATTACAGCCTATCTGGCTATCTATGGTATTTGTTCTTTTTTCGACCGATTTGCTTGCTCTTTTTTGAGGTCAAGTTTTGAAATTGTTTCGCTGCTTATTGCTTGGCAAGGCGGAAAGGACAACTGATTGGTTACAATATCTAACATCACCAATTTGAGGCATTTGACATTGTCGAGCGTGCAGTCAATGGAACATTTCATGCATGTAACTTCCGATCGTGTTAACTACGGAGG
>NC_090870.1:3981403-3986403 GCF_036669935.1 Montipora foliosa | reverse complement strand
CTGTCTAAAACAGAAAAAAATATGAATCTTCATCAGTAAAACCCCACTCGGGCCACGTGGCTTGTTTACCGTTTCCGTCCCTAGAGAAAGGCTGGCTGCGACTAGTATATAAGTCAGCGAATGATTGCCTTTTACGTCTTTTTTGCAATCTCTGAGTTTTGTGGGAATATTAGTTGCCAATGCTTTTAAATGTGGACACTAACTACGACTGCACATGTTTCAGAAGTGGTCAGAGCTGGTTGTTAATCTCGGTGCTCATTGAAAAAATCGCTGCATGTACATGAATACTTCAGTTTCCTCTCCTTCTTTTTTCATGTCTCCCTCATAGATGTTAAGATGAAATACCTTTAAGACTTGATTTTCGGTAGAGTATCCCACACTATACCATACGTACCATTAAATTTACTAACCTTACTCATCGCTGTTTTTCGTTTCAGGTTTTTCACGCGGGCCGTTATGGTACAGTTTGTGATGACATGTGGGATATCAAAGATGCCAATGTAGTGTGCAATATGTTGGGAATGGGAAATGCAACGGCTGCTATGTCGCGCGCAGCTTACGGTCCCGGGGCGGATAATATGCCAATATGGATGGATGACGTTAATTGTCTTGGTAAGATTAAAAAAGGATTGTAGGGAAAAGGGGTGCATGCAAGCGCACCAATTGCCCCTCTCTTCTGGCGGCCAGAAATTTGAAAACCACCATACATCTTATTCCAAAATGGCCACGATTTTGGTATACTTTTGTTTGCTTTCAAGAATTAGCCGTTTTTGCCTCGTTCAAGGTCAAATAATCTTTTTAATTTTCAGCTTGAGAACGAAGCAACAAGGACTTAGGATGCCTTCCATTTGACAAAACTGACCGGCCAGACCGGGCATTTGGAAGAATTAACTCTGCACCACCTTCAAATTAACAAACTTCGATGATGATAATTATATACTGCGTCAGGAGGACGCGAGGGATTATCATGCAAATGTTCCTCCTTCAAACTGTTGCATTTTCTTTGCAAACTGACGGGTCTGGCCGGCCAGTTTGACAAAAGGAAAGGGCCCTTAAACTACGTACAAATATTGTTAGTTGTTGTATATGGCGGCCGCTTGTATGCCCTGGTGCGCATTGTTGTCAAACGTTTGGGTTAACAATTCAGTTATGATCACCGAAGTGTAGCGCTACTATGTCGGATCTCTTGGCAAAACTCTCTTAACTATGTTTGGTCCACGCTCATGCATTGCACATAATCTCTATGTAAATAGCGACGGACATCAAGTTTGTCTTAGCCCTACCAATATTGGCGGGATGTTATGGGTGGTCTGTACTATCCACCATTGGGCTAACAATACTGGGTGTTGTTATACACGTTTGGAAGGTGGTGTTTGATTCACTTGAAAATCAAAGTAAAGTAAAGTCACTTCATTTAACGTCGGTAGTTCCTTCAGTTACGAAACTGGTATCAATGGAAGCCGACGGTGCGCCCATTACCCCCCTGCGTCTTTCAGTGCTCCGTTTTACGGGTATTTGAAACTACAGCTACACGGATCAGAGGAAAGTAGAAACAGACGTTGAGGTCACAGAGAATCGGACCGAACCAACTTAGCCACGCCTGCCCCTAGAAAGGCCGAGTGCTTTGTACGTTGGACGTAACACACAAAGTTCCGGGGTAGAGCAGTTTTCAATTGAGTGTCGTAAAACCAAAACCAAAGTAATTACTTTGGCCAATCAGAAAGGTCGGAGACAATCCAGTAAACCAATCAAATCTCGAAGTAATTACACGTAGCCGACACAAAGCGCGGGAAATGTGCACGCGCGAGCCACGATTGATTTTGGTTTCACTTCTGATTGGTTGAAAAAATGACGCGAGAACTTTGAACCAATCACTGAGTGAAGTAATCATAAACGAAAGTAATTCACTAATTACTTTCGACACTCAATTGAAAACCACTCTAAAAAATCTAATACCTCTATTAGTTGGAGTTTACATGTGCGCAAAGCCCGATTGGTCCTAGAGAGAACTGTATTTAAGGATCTGGGACGAATTTGGAACGAGAGTTAGGCTATAAAAGCATTTTAATCGGCAAAAAAAATAGCCACATAAACGTGTGTGGTCTAGATTTTTAGTGCTAGGTTGTTTATTGTATTGACGTCAACTTTTCATGCGTTTGACCTCCCACTGATGATAAGTTACTTCGTCTTCGACAATGTTATAACATAGGTTTTTTGAACGAAATAAATGTACATGCTGTATTTGAAGTGCGAGAGGGAGAAGTGATCCTAGCATTTATCTGCACAAATTTAAGCATTTTCCTCTTATAGACCTTATTCATAAATGGCGGTCACATTTATAATTCTTTTGTCGACGTGCAAATTAGCCTACCAAGCCTCGACACCGTACAGTGAATTGAAAAGAATTCTTGCTCTGAAATGAGGCTTGGTAGGCTAATTTGCACGTGGACAAAATAATTATAAATGTGACCGCCATTTATGAATAAGGTCTATAGACACGTGAAAAATTCAGGTGACTTTAACTTGACTCGAACCCACTCCATGACTCCTGCGAAGCCTCTGCAACTATGCATCGTGAACTAGTTGAAAACAAACATATTTTCAAACCTGATTTTCTCTCCTTCTTTGTAGGAAATGAAACCTCACTTGTGAATTGTCCCTTCCGTGGGTGGGGCAGAGAAAACTGTGGTCACAGTGAAGACGCGGGAGTCAAGTGCTCCAAGCCTGGAAGCGTTTTGGAATGCATATCGACTTGTAATACAAGCAGTGGATACTTTTTAGACGTGTCATATGGTTCCAAAGCCTGCGGTGAATGCAGTGTGAACTGCAAAACCTGCATAGGAAACTCTGAAAACTGTACTTCTTGTTCAAAAGATATGTTTCTTAACAAAACGCAAAGCGGAAACACGACTTTCAACTGCGCTTCGTATTGCTTGGATGGCTTCTTTGCTGATGCAAAGCAATGCGTTAAATGCGACAGCAAATGCTTCAATTGCGAAGGAAGCAAGGACAACTGCACCGCATGTGATGCAAATAAACGCCTTTACAAATCAGACTGCGTTGATAAATGCCCTAACGATGCCATGATTTTACAGGGAGTTGACGGCATTCGTTTGGTTGGCGCAAATTCAACAACCGAGGGAAGAGTGGAGATACTTCATGAGGGTTCTTGGGGAACAGTTTGTGACGATTACTTTGATATATTAGAGGCTCATGTTATTTGCAGACAGTTAAAACTTGGAAAAGCCCTGGAGGCTCGCTCTAGGGCTAAATATGGAGAGGGGACTGGAAAAATATGGATTGACGATCTTAAATGCACAGGAACGGAAAAAAGGCTCCAAGACTGTCCTATGCATACAGGTAAAGAAAAAACACCGCCGAGCTTTTTTTCTTACTTCTCCAACCCTGCCTCTCAAAAGGAGCAAGTTAGACCATCGTCAGCCAGCCAAGCATCAAGCCAGTCGGTCAGTAAGTCTGGCGGGTTCTCTGGCTGTCGGTCCGAGAAACGCTTTAGTATTAGTCCGTAAATGTCTTAATTGGCTCAAATGAGGCACTCATGTGTGCGGCCCGCAAGTATATATCAAATGCGGACTCTAAAACTTTCAGTTAGGATGATCATTAACTAACCTTTTCCGTACATCTATTTAAAACAGGTGGGATCGGAAAGCACAACTGCAGGCATTCAGAGGACGCAGGAGTGAAGTGTTCAGGTCCAGATATGTCTCTGAAATGCGTTACTTCGTGTGGTGATGGTTTCTTTAAGGGTCAAAAGAATAAATGCGAACGATGTGCATCGAAGTGCAAAACTTGCAGAGACAAGGCTGATTCATGTACACGTTGTAACTTTCCTTACTTCAAGTCAAGCATGGATTGCGTGACCAAGTGTCCAGCTGGTTTCTTTGGACATACAAAAGACCAATTATGCATGCCTTGTGACAAAGCGTGCAGAACATGCTCCAATGGTGAAATTGGAAACAAGTGTCAGTCTTGTCCAAGTGGACTATTCCTTAGTAAGTACTTAGTAAGCGTTAAGTTATCATATTACACGCTCTCATCACGCCAAAGCACATAGATGCAATGGACCTTATTGGAGTTGAGCCTGCAGGCACATTTTCTTTTGTTTAAAACTACATGCAAAATAGACTTCGCCGCGTTTATGTGGCAAAACCGCTGATAACTCCAATAAGGGCAATTAGTTATGATGTCACCATAATTCAACAATGAGGTCCTTTTGAGCTCCCGTTCGTCTTTTCAACCATTTTTTCCCTTTTACTGCTAACGCTGTTAATGTACAGGGCAATTTTCCTCACAAGTTTTGTTGCGGCAAATGTTCTCAAGTATTTTTCTTTGAAGGTGGCTTAGCTTGTGTTCCGGATTGCGGAGACCTGCGCCCTGTGTCATCACTGTTACCTTCAAAGCCTACAAATCGCGTAGTACGATTGGTTGACGGAGGAAATAGCAATCAGGGGCGTGTAGAGGTCTTTTATGATGGCTTATGGGGCACAGTGTGTGATGATGGATGGGATTTGACCGACGCAGATGTGGTTTGTAAAGAACTTGGATTTGGAAGTGCAAAGGAGGCCGCGCAAACTTCAAAGTTCGGTAAAGGTAAGCGTTGACAAGAAATTGAGTAAAGGAGGGATTTATTCACAAAAAAATGTAAGTGCTCCTCACATGACGTCACTCTATGACCTCTCGATTATCAAGCATTCTTTTACCGGGTTTAACTTTCAAAATTACAATACATATGCTAAAATGCCATCTTTGGAAAGTTTTAGTCACGGCAGTACAGCAGGACAGTTGTTACTCGAACCTGGTTTAGTAACCAAGTACCGGCCCCTTCCGGTTTAAAATTCCTGTTTGTTCAAATGAAGTGAAGGAAATTCTTGCTCTAACAAAACAGTCTTTTAGAGACTTGAGGAGTATGGGTGGAGTGAGTGCTACCTGAGTAAGGGAGGAGACTTGGGGAGTAAGGGTGGCCCTGTGGTAATGCTCGTGCC